>NC_092232.1:14193814-14208814 GCF_036320965.1 Panulirus ornatus
ACATGTAACACAAGTAACACAAGGTACCAGGAGTAACACTAGGTACCAGGAGTAACACTAGGTACCTGAAGTAACACAAGGTACCAGGAGTAACACTAGGTACCAGGAGTAACACTAGGTACCAGGAGTAACACTAGGGACCTGGAGTAACACAAGGTACCAGGAGTAACACTAGGTACCAGGAGTAACACTAGGTACCAGGAGTAACACAAGGTACCAGGAGTAACACTAGGTACCAGGAGTAACACTAGGTACCAGGAGTAACACTAGGGACCTGGAGTAACACAAGGTACCAGGAGTAACACTAGGTACCAGGAGTAACACTAGGTACCAGGAGTAACACAAGGTACCAGGAGTAACACTAGGTACCAGGAGTAACACTAGGGACCTGAAGTAACACTAGGTACCAGGAGTAACACTAGGTACCTGGAGTAACACTAGGTACCTGGAGTAACACTAGGTACCTGGAGTAACACTAGGTACCTGGAGTAACACTAGGTACCTGGAGTAACACATGTGGTGTAACTAGGAACCAGTGGTGGCTACATTCCAGTGTGTGTGTGTGTGTGTGTGTGTGTGTGTGTGTGTACGTGTGTTTGTGTGTGTGTGTGTGTGTGTGTACGTGTGTTTGTGTGTGTGTGTGTGTGTGTGTACGTGTGTTTGTGTGTGTGTATGTGTGTGTGTGTGTGTGCGCGCGCGCGCGCGCGCACTATGTCTACTTCAAGAAAGAAATGGCAGTACTAACACTTTTTTCATACAAAAAAACACAACTGTGCAGATACATCTCTCTCTCTCTCTCCGAAACTCTGATTCTCCTATCCCCCCCCTGTCCATCCCCTCAGCTCCCTCCCCTCCCTCCTCCTCCAATTTTCTTTCCCCCTTCGCGCCGGCACCCCACCACCATCTCTCTCTCCTCCCTCCCCTCCCTTCCTCCCCTCATATCCTATCCCCAAACCCTCCTTTCCCCTTACCTCTCCCCTCCAGCCCCTCCCCTCTTTAGTATTCCCCTCAGCGCCGTCTCTGCACCCCTCACCCCCCCCCCTCCCACAGGATGAGACAACCAGAACCAACTCGTGGTAAAAGGGGTTAATCTCCCCTCGTGTACAAGATCGGCTTCCTTACGCCCGCGGCTTAGCTCTCGCGCCCGGAACGCGCCGGGATGCACAGAAAATGGGAGGCAAGAGGTCGAGAGTGATTTCACTCTGTGGCTCACTGTGTATGTACGACACCGTCTCCCTGGTTAAGGCTTGGAGCTAGAGTGTTCTTAAGAACTTTTCAGTGACAAGGTTTTCGTGAGTCAGGTCCAAGTTAACACACACACACACACACACACACACACACACACACACACACAGACACACACACACAACCTTCCGTGACCTGGAGGTCACGGAGACCACCTCCCTCACGTGCCCCACACACACACACACACATACAGCTGGAGGCTTCGACAAACTCACTTCCCTCCCTGACTTGCTAGTCATGCGCGCTCAGGGTTCATGAAGGGGTCGTCATGGTGGGTCGAGGTTGTAGATGTTCATGAAGGGGTCGTCATGGTGGGTCGAGGTTGTAGATGTTCATGAAGGGGTCGTCATGGTGGGTCGAGGTTGTAGATGTTCATGAGGGGGTCCTCATGGTGGGTCGAGGTTGTAGATGATACTCTTATAAATCGTGTTGTAAAAACTTTGGCTTAGGTGTAGTACACTGTAGTTGTGTCATCTGTATGTCTCTTAGGCATTCCTCTCCTCCCTCAAGGTCATGAACCATTGACCTGTGTCATACAGAAGAGGTATTTAAGGACACCCTTAAGTGCCTCTTAGCTACGTCTCTTCCTTGTATATCAACTGACTACTGTTCTACGTCTTCTATCTCATTCTTGTATCTCTCCCCTGGCGATGTGATCATTACACGAAAGTGCACTTGGGAACTTACCAAGCTTCATTTTCCTCGTGGTTATATATTATATATATATATATATATATATATATATATATATATATATATATATATATATATATATGTGTGTGTGTGTGTGTGTGAGTGAGGCGAGATGGTGCCTACCCCCCTGCTGGCTCTACCTCCGCCTCAGGGGAGCTGGCGGGGCAAGCCGTGGATGGGTAATACCTTCAAACACCAACAGACCATTGGGTCTCTCGAGGCTCTTTGTGATCGTGGAAGACATCAGAACCTCACAGCTGAGCGTGGGAGGGAGGGAGGAGGAAGACACAGAACCTCACAGCTGAGCGTGGGAGGGAGGAAGGAGGAAGACACACAGAACCTCGCAGCTGAGTGTGGGAGGGAGGAGGAAGAAGACATCAGAACCTCACAGCTGAACGTGGGAGAGGGGGAGGAGGAAGACACAGAACCTCACAGCTGAGTGTGGGAGGGAGGGAGGAGGAAGACATCAGAACCTCAAAGCTGAGCGCGGGAGGGAGGGAGGAGGAAGACATCAGAACCTCACAGCTGAGCGTGGGAGGGAGGAGGAGGAAGACACACAGAACCTCACAGCTGAACGTGGGAGAGGGGGAGGAGGAAGACACAGAACCTCACAGCTGAGTGTGGGAGGGAGGAAGGAGGAGGAAGACACACAGAACCTCACAGCTGAGCGTGGGAGGGAGGATGGAGGAGGAAGACACAGAGATGATTGAAAGAATCGAGCAAGATGAATATTATCTTGTAGCTAACGCGGTGCGAGTGATGTTAGTTGGGGACTTGAAACGAGATATTCATCGAGTGTTTTCGTAAATTACCATTTAGTAGTACTACATCCGCTAACAACCACTCTAATTGGTTAATGGTTCCAAACGTTTTCATTCCAGTTGAAGGAAAAATACTCCGTCTCTCTCAACATATTTGCAAACTAGTTCGACATCCATGACTACGAGTGGAATCTGATGGATCATGGCTGAAGTAACTTGCTACATCGAGGGTATTGAAAGCTTTGGAGGATTCTGAATGTTTGAATTCGATCCCATTTCAACCTTCTTTTTTCTATGCGAAATAGATTTCGATCGTGTTTAGTCTCTTCTCGTCGAATTGGTCCCTCAGTCTAGGATCATCTTGGTAGGTCGACGCTGTACTTTATCCTTTCCATCTACGTCTCTTTTTTCTTAAGGCAGGTTGTTCATAATTGAGCACAGTACTTAATATGGTGACGTACCAATGTGATCTGTGCCATCTGACGTTGGATTAAAGGAAATGAGTAAACCATTTATACAAACTGTAAATGACTATTATATTGCCAGAAATGTATGTATAGGGACGTGAGTGCTACATAGTTAAAGAGAACTGTAGCTTTGTTTCGAGGGAATTGATTTAAAGAATGAAGCATAAGATATGGTTCATGTGACTGGAGATGTGTGTCAGTTCCTTCCACTCCACCGTCAGCATAAGAGATCCGTCCGTTGTCAGCACATTGTTGAAACCTCTTATTTCTTTCCTCCATCGCATGACTACACATGGATCTTGAGTTGCAATTCATCACTGTGAAAAAAAATAATCCTTTTTTTTAAGCTGTTGTAGACCTGAAGACTTCCATTATATGTGGCGGGAGGAGTCCTCCCTTCACCCAGAGTAAACTTCTCTCCCATCAGGTACAAGATTGTCATCATAAACGTGAAATATGTAACGACTAAATTATGATTCACAATTCCACCTTCACTAACGCACCCATGAGATTAATAGCGTCTGTCTGAGTTAACTTGTACAGAGGGATCGTCTTAAGGCTTCGTGTAAGTCTCTTCGTTGCGTATTTCAGACAGACGCTCAATGATTCGTGGCGTAGAACTTCTTATATAAAGCCACAGTTGATGACCACATTGCAGGAGAACATGTAGACACGAATGTTGTAGGAATGATCCGGCTGGGACGTTCCTCAAACACCCAGGGATATGTGTCCCAGCGCTGGCGCATCGTATGCACAAACTTTGAGAAATTAGTTTGGCAGAAAAGTCCCTCGGGGGTGAACCTTTGATGACTGGCCAAGCTCGGGGTATAAAGAAACTCAGAGGATCAACGCTGATGAAACTCCTTCTAAAGGCTCAGATACCCTAAGACTTACACTCTTAGTTAACTCAGTCATCAGGATTCCTTAGTGTCTATACCAATATGGAAATCAACTGTGAAGGAAACCCAGATCGGGTACCTCAGGTAATCAAAACTTGGAACATCTTCTTAGTCAAAAAGTGTCTGAATCTTGAGTCAGGAGGACCTCGAAGCTGGACGCGACACAGATAACCCTTCCCTTGAGATTGTATCTGCAGGAAGGTCGTGGTAGTATGATGGAACAGCCATGCAAAATAGGCTTAAGCGAACGCCGTCTTCGTCACGTTTATAACAAGATGTGAATAGCTCCTGTGCCAGGCGACGCCACAGAAAACCTTCCAGACACTGAAGACTTCGTTGGGATTCTCTGTTCTTCGGTGTCTGCTGACGCCGGGTGAGGTGGGTCTGTGCAGGTAAGAGATCGAGGAGGGCAGCAGCGGCAGCGGAAGCAGGGAGGGAGGTGGTCGTCGTCATCGTCCATTGATTAGCTGTTGTACGGGGTCTGAGTTGTGGAGGTGTGCCTTGTGATCATCATGGCCTGCGTGTTGTGTCTTCTGGTACGACACAGAGACCAGGCTTCCCGGAACTGCCTGGTGGATGACACGAGAAGATTTCTGTGGACGAGGAAGGAACTCATATACTCCCGACGAAGTCTTGAATGTGACGGGAGTGTGACGTCTGGGTTTTGTGGGTTATCTATCGATTCATAAGTTATCGCAACCGTGTGATCAGTTTTCGTCAAAGCCAAAACACATATATATACGTTCAGATAAGCCGTATTTCGAGGGAAAAGTAAACGAACCTTAAACGTACACACGAAGGAAAAAGGAAAAAACGTATAATGGCCTTAATTTCCCAGAGGCCTTTGCAAACCGTTAACCAAGGGTGTCATTGAGTGTCATTAACCCACACTACCGCCTGGTCCCTAACAGCCACCGGTGACGTGGACATTCCCTCACTCCCTTTCCGGTGCTTCCTAATTGGCGGGTGCCCAGCAACGGCCTGGTTAGTTAACGAGCAGCCACCTGATTCATTACTGCCCCCCCCACATCCCACCCCTCCTCCCGTCTCCTTCCTCCCTCCCTCCCTTTCTCTCTCTCTCTCATATATATATTTATATATATATATATATATATATATATATATATATATATATATATATATATATATATATATATATATATATGAGGTCATGGGGCTCTCGCAGCGCTTAGGAAACAGGCCAAGTCCACCGGATGGGACCACACGTCATTAAGTCTAGTAGCGTGTGGTTCTGTGTGTGTGTGTGTGTGTGTGTGTGTGTGTGTGTGTGGAGGGGAGGAGGGAGTGTTGGCTGGAAGAGAGGAGAAGTAAGAGTTCCATATCTTCATTGTGGTCACTGTATCGTGGGCATGAAGAGGTCTTGGGATATGCTGGGTCTGTGGTTTGTAGTGTTGGTAGGATGAATAATGTGCATGAGCGTTTACGGGGAAAGTGTATGTCGTGTATGTCTGGGGAATACAGTTTCCGAAAACACACCACTGAAGAAATCATTCACATGAAACGCTTGATTTCTTATATGGGATTCTCACCTTACAAACCGGTGAAATCAAAATAATTCCTGCTTAAAATACAATTATTCCTCTGTCCCTGAAGACAAATAATCAATATTTATAAGAAGAATTATCAAGGACTATCAGTTCTCTGGTGTGTGTTCATCCTCTCCTCTTGTTCAACACATAATTACAGGGGGGGGAAAAATAATTCCTTTGTTGTTTCGTTGATTAGATGCAGAGATGAATGAGGCTTTGGGAGCGAGGAGGAGAGAACACCAGACGGGGTTATGTGACAGGGGGAGAGGGGAAGAAGGGGAAGAGGGTGGGTAAGGGGAGAGAGGAGGGGGGAAGGGAAAGAGGAATGGGGATTGTGAAGGGGTTTGAATGGTGAGGTGGGTAGAGAGTGGCAAGGAAAAGAGAGAGAGAGAGAGAGAGAGAGAGAGAGAGAGAGAGAGAGAGAGAGAGAGAGAGAGAGAGAGAGAGAGAGAGTGGATGGGTGGTGAGGTGGGCGTGGATGGGTTCTGCTGGAGTGAGCGGTGGGGTGGAGTTGGGGTGTTGGCTCGGCGGGTGATGGGGTGTTGGATTGGGCATGGCTTCGGGTGGGGGCGTGGTTAGGTCGGGCCAGACTGGGGAGGGAGGGGAGAAAACCTACGCATCAGTATTGCCAAGTTTAACTACCTTTCTCAGACATACCAGAGCACCAGTATTGTCAAGTCTTGACTATTTCTACCTAAACCCATGAGTCTCTGGTGGACTCAACGATCAGTCCGACTCTCCTTCTGTCTGTCTGTCTGTCTGTCTGTCTAGCTGCACTATCCCGGGTTCCTCTACATACATTAGAAAGCTGTGATGGCCCTAATGTCTTCCAGCAGATAACATTATTTTATAGATAATTAGGTCACATTCAGCGCTCATTTGCATAAGAACAAAAACAATTTATTCCGAAGTTTCTTCTTTATATTAGAGATATGATATTTTTTTTCAACATAACAATGGATGAAGAAATACGGCCCACAGAGTTACCAGAAGCGTAAGTGTGTGAGAAAATCAATATTTTGTTTTCTCTTGAACTTTAAAAAGAAAAAAAAGATGACTCGAATTTTCCCTATGAAAAATTGAGTTGAATTTGGTAATTGATGACCAGAGTTTTGTACTGGGACACGCGAGTTCCGGAGAGACCTCATCAACTAGGTCTTTGTCCAGAACTTATATATATTTTTTAAGAAGACCTGATGATGGTTTCTGGCCCACTCAACACACACACACACACACACACACACACACACACACACACACACACACAAACACAAACAAACACTGACACGTAAAGTCCTTATTGATTACGTCACAACTCCCTTCTTCCTCCCTCTCTCTTACCTAGCCACCTCCCTATCCCTAAGCTTTCCTTCTGACACTTACTGTACCCATCCTTCTCCTAGTCTAGAGCGCCTCGCCCTCTCTTACCTCCCGTCCACTAGCCCCTAGCCCGCCCAACCTCAGACGGTCTATCCCCCACCGTCACCCAGGCTCGCTCACCTGGCCCCACACACCCACAGTCACCTGTCGGAAATCAATGAAGGCACACAGTTTGTGCGAGAGAGCGCCCCACTTCGCATGACATTATAAAGAAGCGAAGCCCTCGGCCCTCTGATGCCTGTCGTGGCCTGAGGTAGTTTTTCATGCGGGGGGAATCGATCCCTGGCCCCACCACCACACCAAACATAGGAGCCAGCCTCTGGCCGCCTTGCATGACCAGCGCCCAACACCCACCCGGGTCATCCACTCTCTCTCCGCCCTTGCTTGTGCTCTGCTGGCTGGCGGGTCACGGGGGGTGGGTGGGTCAGGCATGGATGAGGTGTCGTGGGGAAGTGTAAAGACTGACTGGGTGTAATAGTGTACAATGTACACTGAGGACGAGGTGGTGTAAGGGTAGCACAAGCCCGAGGGTGTGGAAAATGTGGAAGGGTGATTATGTTGACGTGGGAAAGCGTGGGTTGAAGTAAGACCCTTGGGTTGGGAGTGGTTAGCTACACCGTGGAAGAATGTGGAATAGGAAGGTGAGTAATGGTGGAGTGTGTCGTGTACTGAGTGAAAGAAGGGTTGAGTCAGTAGTGTACCATGGTCGCTCAATGGGTTAGCGTGGTATATAGTGTGAGAGGAAAATACGAAAGGTAACATCTTAAGGTGAACGAGATGGTCATGGTAACAAGAGCCTAGAGGAGGAGGAGGCGGAGGAAGAGGTCACCTTACCTCTCTCGTGGGAGGAGGTAAGACAAGGCTGAAGGGCAATATATTTTATCACAGAAGGTCGAGGGGGGGAACGGAGGAGGGCGTGAGTTGGACCCTCGGGGTACAGACGGGGTCTCAACTGCCTGCCAACCCTTGAGGTACAGAGGCCAAAATTTGTATTCATGACAGTGAGGGAAGGATTACACTGTGCTGGCTGGCCCACCTGGGAAACAAAAGCCAGAGAAAATGTTCGTCCTTGAGGTAAAGGGGTAACATACACTCTCCCTCGCAATACAGAGATAAGAGGAATTGTTTTCAGAGGAAAAAGGGCAACACACATTATCCCTCAGGTCTAAAAAGGTCAAAGGCATGATCTGTAGAGTAAAAGGGAAACAGAGACTTTCCCTTAGAAAAGAGAAGGCGAAGATTGTATGATATACGATCTTCCATAGAAAACAAAAGCTAAAGGATTGGTATATTACAAAAAGGATTACGTGCAGTGTATTATGAACGACGAAGGTACATAGTGAAGGTATGTGTTTCATAGTTAACATGACGTAACTGATGATCTTTAGGGTGAAAAGGCGCAAATATTTTTTGACCCTCAGAGATCATGGGAGACATGTGTTGATGTCTGAGGAACAGAGTCCAAGGAGAACAGTATCAGATGTTACAGCGTACCGTGCGAGAGAGAGAGAGAGAGAGAGAGAGAGAGAGAGAGAGAGAGAGAGAGAGAGAGAGAGAGAGGCTGGTGTCTGACACAGGAAATGGACAACTTATTTTCATATTTATGATCTTCCACAGCCTATCTCTGTAGTTCAATTTGTTCACTAGATTTTCTTGTTCACTTCATTTTATCATGCCACTTGCAAGTCTCTGGTCTATGAATAATAAGAGTTATGATAATAATGATAATAATAATGATAATGATAACAATAATGATAATAATGATTATAATAATAATGATAATAATAATGGCAATAATAATAATAATGATAATAATAATAATAATAATAATAATAATAATTATGATAATAATAGAAATGATGATAATGATAATGATAATAATGATCATATTATCATTATTATTACGATTATTATTATTATCATTATTATTATTATTATTATTATTATTATTATTATTATTATTATTATTATTATTATCATTAATATTATTATTATCATTATTATCATTATCATTATCATTATCATTATCATGATCATTGATCGTGTCATGAGTGTGGAGTTCTAGGAAACCAGCGTGACCTTCAACGACCACGTTAACTGTTCCTGAGAGACTCGTTACGACCACTTAGTTACTCACCCACCCCCAGCCTCCCTCCTCCCTCCCTCCCACGAATACCTCACCCTCCCTCTTCCTTCTCCTCCCCTACTAGGTGCTCTACCCGCAGCTCCTCCTCCTCCTCTCCTCCTCCTCCTCCTCCTCCTCTCCCTCCTCCTCCTCCTCCTCCTCCTCCTCCTCTCCCTCCTCCTCCTCCTCCTCCTCCTCCTCCTCCTCTCCCTCCTCCTCCTCCTCTCCCTCGCTGGGCATCGTGGGACGTTACATTCATGTGTGGGACTTTTCCACTACCATGTCCACCTCTGGGGAAGGATCCTCTTCCACCCGTCTTCCTTCTTTCCCCCCTCTCTTCTTCTCTTCTTCTTCTTCTTCCTTCTCCTCTTCCTCTTCTTCCTCCTCCTCCTCCTTCCTTTACAGTGGCACTTTTCCACTACCATATCCACCTCTGGGGAAAGATCCTCTTCCAACCCATCTTCCTTCTTTCCCCCTCCTCTTCTCTCCTTCTTCTTCCTCCTCCTCCTCCTCTTCTTCCTCCTCCTCCTCCTCCTCCTCCTCCTCCTCCTCCTCCTCTTCCTCCCCCTCCTCCTCCTCCTCCTTACTTTACAGCCCCCGCGCGACGCAATAAATATGTTATATTACCCCTCAGACGAAGATGTCACTGATATGACCCTCCCTTCTGATTGGCCGACTGGCCTTACCCCCCCCCCCCCTGCCACGCCTCATGCCCCGCTCTCTCTCTCTCTCTCTCTCTCTCTCTCTCTCTCTCTCTCTCTCTCTCTCTCTCTCTTCTCTCTCTCTCTCTCTCTCTCTCTCTCTCTCTCTCTCTCTCTCTCTCTCTCTCTCTACCAACTGGCCTGGCCACCTGACCCTTTTTTTTATGTTAGCTGGGACGGCGCGGGCAGCTGAGGCCCTTAATCAAAGCCCTCCCATATATATATATATATATATATATATATATATATATATATATATATATATATCCTAGCCTGAGCCAGGTACCCATTTTATCGACAAGCCCCTTAGTAGAGGATGAACAGCTGGGTTGACTGTGGACCTGGTAAATAACCCCTCCAGACCAGCTGACCTGGTGACTAACCTCTCCAAACTATTTGACCTGACCACCTGACCTGTTGACTAGCCTCTCCTGACCGAGTGACTGGCCACCTGACCTGTGACATACAGACCAGCTGACCTGACCATGGATTGACCCGGTGATCTACAGGTCACTGACCACAGGAGAAGGACGCGACGGTACGACGACCCTTGGCTGTGATGATCTGGCCTTTTACAAGACCGTTCAGGTCAGGTCAAATGCCAGGTCATCATGGCCAAGTCGTACCGTCGTACTCAAGGGTCGTACCGTCACACTTAAGGGTCGCACCGTCGTACTGAAGGGTCGGATCGTCGTACTCAAGGTCATACCGGCGTACATAAAGGTCGTAAAGTCGTACTCAAGGGTCGTATCGTCGTACTTAAGGGTCTTACCGTCGTACGTAAGGGTCGCACCTTCGTACTCAAGGGTCGGATCGTCATACTCAAGATCATACCGTCGTACGTAAGGATCGTACCGTCGTACTTAAAGGTCGTGCCGTCGTACTCAAGGGTCGTAAAGTCGTAAATCAAGTGTCTCACGGTCGTACTTATGGGTCGTAACGTCGTGCTCAAGGGTCGTGCAATCGCACTGAAGTGACCTGAGACAGTGCTGGTGAGGGAGCTTACAAGGCCTCACCTTCCACCTATGATAATTTTATTGTGGTCATTTCATCCATGTGCTTCCTATATTGACACAACGTCACTGGACGTAATAGACGAAAGTACTCACTGTTCTTATTTTCTCTTTCCAATGGTGATGGTGAATATATATATATATATATATATATATATATATATATATATATATATATATATATATATATATATATATATATATATATATATATATATATGTGTGTGTGATTATTACACGAAAGTGCACTTGGGAGCTTTTCGTGTTTCATTTTTCCCGTGGCCTCATAGGAATATATATATATATATATATATATATATATATATATATATATATATATATATATATATATATATATATATGCTTATCTTTCTGTTTAGATGATTAGTTATCTGTCTATCACTCTTCTTAGTATTTCCTCTCTCTCTCTCTCTCTCTCTCTCTCTCTCTCTCTCTCTCTCTCTCTCTCTCTCTCCACACAACACGGTCCTCTCACCCTCCCTGTCTCTCCCTCATTCATCCATCATCCCTCCAAATCTCATGCTCACTCCTACCTCATTATTTTAGCCCAGTTTCGTATTATCACTCTTGCACCACACCCTCCGTCTCAGATGTCACAATCCTCTCTCTCTCTCTCTCTCTCTCTCTCTCTCTCTCTGAACCTGCCTACTTCTATCCCTCCCCTCCCCTCCCTCCACTCCCTCTTCCATTACTTTGGCATCCCACCTGCTTCCCTCTTTTCTCCCCTCCCTCCCTCCTGTTCCCCCTCTCATCCACCCCACCACCTCCTCCTCTTCCATAACCCCACCACCTGACCACCACCACCTCCACCACTCTCTGTTATTGCTGCCTGTTTTTAGCCCCAGCAGATGTAGACAAGATCCCCCACTCGTGTTTATCAGTCAGTCGTTTCATTCTGTAAATGGCATTGGCCATACTGCAGGCTTCGCTACCTTAAGGAACGGTTTGTTTACCTTGTTTGTTGTTTGCGTCCCTTCGAATTCTTATTTAGTATCTTTTTTTTTTGAGGGAAGAAGGTATGAATTATGTGAATTGATAGAGCATAGTTGATGACTTGATGTATTTACTTCCCTCCATCATACTTAAGGCTCGTACCGTCGTGGTAAAGGGTCGTACCGTCATGTTCAAGGGTCGTACCGTCGTGTTTGTCGTGTTCAAGGTTCGTAACGTCGTGTTCAAGGGTCGTACCGTCGTGTTTGTCGTGTTCAAGGGTCGTACCGTCTTGTTTAAAGGTCGTACCGTCGTGTTTGTCGTGTTCAAGGGTCGTACGTCATGTTCAAGGGTCGCACCGTCGTGCTCAAGGGTCGCACCGTCGTGTTTGTCGTGTTCAAGGTTCGTACCGTCATGCTCAAGGGTCGCACCGTCGTGTTTGTCGTGTTCAAGGTTCGTACCGTCATGCTCAAGGGTCGCACCGTCGTGTTTGTCGTGTTCAAGGTTCGTAACGTCGTGTTCAAGGGTCGTATCGTCGTGTTCAAGGGTCGCACCGTCATGTTCAAGGGTCGTATCGTCGTGTTCAAGGGTCGCACCGTCATGTTCAAGGGTGGCACCGTCGTGTTTGTCGTGTTCAATGGTCTTACCGTCGTGCTCAAGGGTTGCACCGTCGTGTTTGTCGTGTTCAAGGGTCGTACCGTCGTGTTTGTCGTGTTCAAGGTTCGTAACGTCGTGCTCAAGGGTCGCACCGTCGTGTTTGTCGTGTTCAAGGTTCGTAACGTCGTGTTCAAGGGTCGCACCGTCGTGTTTGTCGTGTTCAAGGGTCGTACCGTCATGCTCAAGGGTCGCACCGTCGTGCTCAAGGGTCGCACCGTCGTGTTTGTCGTGTTCAAGGGTCGTACCGTCATGCTCAAGGGTCGCACCGTCGTGTTTGTCGTGTTCAAGGGTCGCACCGTCATGTTCAAGGGTCGTACCGTCGTGTTCAAGGGTCGCACCGTCGTGTTTAAGGGTCGTACCGTCGTGTTCAAGGGTCGCACCGTCGTATTCAAGGATCGTACCGTCGTGTTCAAGGGTCGCACCATCATATTCAAGGGTCGCACCGTCGTGTTCAAGGGTCGTACCGTCGTGTTCAAGGGTCGTGCAGTCTTGCTTTATGGTCGCTGTGTCGTGTTCCAGAGGTCAGAGAGAAAGCTGCATAACACCTGTGCTCCGGGACTATGTACCATCTTACAAGAACCATGTTACAGGCAACCAAGTGGAGCTTATGTTTAACTGATGGTTCGCTTGTAATTGGTCACTTTGCTCCATTTTCTTTGAGGCTTCTCTCCGCTGCGCTGCCGGACGTATGACTGAAACAATTTTTTCTCTGTAATTTTCTCTTGAATTTGTACGATAAACACGCAGTCATCTTAAGCTGAAAGAGTTATAGACTTAAGCTCTGGTGAAATGCAGATGGTTGACTACTTAAAAACAAACAAAAACAAACAAAAAACGCATAAAAACGTTGCAAACAATGTGGGTTTGTTATGGAGACGATGAGAATGAGTTGAGAATGTACGACGAACTCCTCCGGCTCAGGCAGCTCACGTCCCACCTCACGGAACTCAAGACGAACTTCAAGGCGAGAGAGTCGTTCGTTAACCTTATTGAACGCGTAGGTACAACCCCCGACCGTGCGTACGGCCGGCCGTTGAACACAGCAAACAGCACGATGCTACGACTACTGATTACGACAAAGAACACGACGGTACGATCGTTGAACACGACGGTACGACCGTTGAACACGACGGTACGACCGTTGAACACGACGGTACGATCGTTGAACACGACGGTACGATCGTTGAACACGACGGTACGATCGTTGAACACGACGGTACGATCGTTGAACACGACGGTACGACCGTTGAACACGACGGAACGACTGTTTCCTCGACCAGTTTACTGTATTCATCCGCTGCTCAAATATTAAAACAGGTTTCTTCACGCACTTCCCGTTATGGCCTCAGGCTCTTCGAGTCCATCCTACGAAAAAAAATAAAATCATTGTCTACATTATTCAAACTGATGTGAAGACACAAAGGTTGTCTTCAAGTCACCCCTCCCTCACTCTTCTCTCTTCCGTAGTGGGTATATCTAAGTCCCCAAGCCTTTCTTTCCCTTGTAACTCGGTTCTCTTAATCACATTACCCTCTTTTTGCTGTCCTCCGCTAGACCTTCTCTATTAGTTCTCTGTGCTTCTGTAAGTGCGTTTGACCCAACCCTGAGAGGCGTATCCTAGTCTTGGGCCTTGTGTAAGATGTGAAGAGCCTCCTGCTGTTGGAATATTTGCCTGCAGACAGTCTGTCTCCAAAATCGACTCCCAAGTCTCACTCACAGATACGAACCACCGAAGCTTCGTTACCCGTTCGAGATGAATCATATTCAGGCATTATTTCACAGTAGCCATTCCTCAATATTTTGAATATAGTCGAGCTGAAATTCATCATCTATGTATCAGACCAACTTTGGAATCTGTCCAGGTGCCTTTTTGTACAGCTGATGCAATCATTCTCTCTTTTCATTCTCTCGTATGACCTTCTGCATCATCTGCAAACACATTGAGGCAGGAGACCATACGCCTTCAGGCACGTCATTCACAAGGACCAAGATGGACCAGCGGGCCCTGGAACGGAACGCTGTGGCATTCCATTGGTTCCCTCGACATGCGTTCTTTGTTCTTCTTCTCTGACTCACGAAAAGGATGTTTCATCTTTTCATCGAAGAATTTTCTTCTATATACCTGGCTGGTGTGTGTGTGTGTGTGTGTGTGTGTGTGTGAGAGAGAGAGAGAGAGAGAGAGAGAGAGAGAGAGAGAGAGAGAGAGAGAGAGGAGCCTCCACCACCTCTCCAGCAGAGACAACACTCCTCACCTTGGCCCCTCCCTCCCTCACAGGTAACCTGCCCTTGACCGATCCCCTCACCCTCCCCTCACTCACCCCCCCCCCTTTAAACCAGCGCGCCCCACTCTCCCTCACCACCACCCCTCACCTTCATTCAAGATTCAGCTCCTCCTCCCCCTTTCTTCCCTCCCATTCCCCCCCACCCCCCTCCAATCCTCACCCACCTCACCCCTCTCCAACCTTGGGAGAGTCAGTGGACCATCTCTGGTAGATAAACCAGCTGCTCTTTCCTTATTCATGGGAGAGAGAGAGAGAGAGAGAGAGAGAGAGAGAGAG
>NC_092232.1:14211314-14318814 GCF_036320965.1 Panulirus ornatus
ATGCGTATACGAAACGATAACGCGAGGGAAGGAGAACAGGTGATGTGTTTGAGGCAGTAGACCACAAGGCTGTGCTGAGGGAAGAAAAAAATAGCAAAGCAGAACATAAGAAGATTAGAAAGATGGATTAGGCAGTTTCTAACTATCAATTAGGTTAGGTTAGGTTAGGTTAGGGCACAGTATATGTTAGATGAGGGAGATGTGTTCGTAATACCTCAGGTAACAGTAGCATACGACACATGACAGCTAGAGACTGAGTGTGAACGAATGTGGCCTTTGTTGTCTTTTCCTAGAGCTACCTTGGGGTGGCGGGGGGATGTTATTTCATGTGTGGCGTGGTGGCGATGGGAATGGACGAAGGCAGCAAGTATGAATATATACATGTGTATATATGTATATGTCTGTGTACGTATATGTATGTATACCTTGAGGTGTATAGACGTGTATATGTGCGGGTGTGGGCGTTTATGTATATACATGCGTGTGTGGGTGGGTAGGGCCATTCTCTCGTCTGTTTCTTTGCGCTACCTCATTAACGCGGGAGACGGCGATTAAGCACTTCATGATAATGATTCGAGACAGACTGAGAGATAATAGTATTGTTCGATGTTTGGAAGACAGTAGCGGAATAATTAAGATGATAAACACGGAAGAAGACAAAGAGAAAATTCAGGTAAAGAAAATGCTGAATGTAATGTACGAATGGAAAGCTGAGCTTCGTAATGGAATTAAGTGAAGAGAAAGTCGAACAACTGAGTCTTGAAAAAGGTATATAATAGATAATATAACTCTATGTAAAGATCCATGATGAAGATAGATTTTTAAAGAAGACAGAATTAAAAAAGAGATAGAAGTATAGAATATAACTGTGTGTAAAGTTCCATGATGAAAATAGATTTTTAAAGAAGACAGAATTAAAAATAGAGGACAAAAGTATAAATGTAAAGTTAGAATATGAAGAACACATTCGTAATATGTCATCATACGATCAGAGAAACAAAAATATGAGAGGAGTGATCATAAGAAGATCCACAACGAGAGCTCGAAGACTGATGATGTTGATGAATCTATTCCGTTTATACATCATAAGCAGAGATGAAGATCTACTGTTGTGTCGTACGGTCACCCTTGCAGACCCAGGGGATCTAAACGTGTTGAAAAGGAATTCACAAACGGTTCACACAGGCACGACTGAGGCTCTGGTGGCTGTGGCACATTCCTACCATCACGAGAGGATGAAGGAACCCCAACTTCGAGTCTCGAGGTACCAGAAGCCTTCTGGCGCTCTGGCCACCACCACCTCCTCCCTCCTCCTCCTCCGGCTACCTCCTCTCCCTCTCCCTCCTCCATCCTTCAGGAGCGAGCGTGTGGTTGGAGAAGTGAAGGACCTGCGTTATCCTGAGGGCGTCAGGTGATGTGGGAGTGTTGGTGTGTCACGTTGTGGGAGGACGTCAGACGTGAGAGCATTGATTTATGGATCGGTCAAGCAATGAGAAGTGAAGGTATATAGTGGGTTTGAGGGAGAGGGAGGGAGGGAAGATGTGTTCTGCCTTGGTTCTTCCAGACTGTGTGTGTGTGTGTGTGTGTGTGTGTGTGACCATATTCACTGTACCCAGACTTCGCGTGACTCGTTTCGCTGTTGGGGAGATGGTAACGTCATCAGACTACCCCCCCCCCCCCTTCCCTCCTTCCTCCTCCTCCACACACACACACACACACACACACACACACACACACACACACACACACAGACGCACACACACCTCCCTAGCGAGAAAGGTGATGGGATAAGGAAGGGAGAAGGGATCTTGGGGAAGGGGGTGAAGGGGAAGGGGTATGGGTTCGAGGAAGGAGAGAGAGAGAGAGAGAGAGAGAGAGAGAGAGAGAGAGAGAGAGAGAGAGAGAGAGAGAGGCAGTGAAGGTAGAGGGAATAACATCAGGATGGAGGAGGATAAGAGGGAGGAAGAGAAAAAAAAGAGGGAGGTAGGGAGGGAGGGAGGGAGCGGAAGAAAATGGGAAATCGTTACAAATCTTTTATACATTATATACATTTTCCTCAGTGTAGTTTCTCCTCCAGATATCTTTCTTTCAGTTTTGACAAAAACATAATATATCGTAAGCTGTAGGCGTGGCTAAGACTATTGCGTAGTTGGGAGGGGGAGGGAACGGGTAGCCAATGAGCGAAGCTCCTCAGATGACGTCACAGATAAACGTACCTGTGGGCCACCGTGTGGGCGAGTCCACTCCCCGAAGACATGGGGGAGTAACCCTACCAAACGATATAGACCCCGGGGATTGGGAGAGGGGGGAAGGAAATTCGTTTCAGACGGGAACCCCCCCTCCCTCCTGGGGATCGTTAACAACCCCCCCCCCCCCCCCCCACGGACGATGGTTCGTGACCTCTGTTATTATTTCACAGTTTAATGATATCGTGAGGTGGATCACGGGTCGTATGGGGGCGGGCGATGGCAGCTTCGGCTACCACTACTGCTACTACTACTTTTACTACTGCTACTACTACTACTACTACTTTTACTACTACTACTACTACTACTACTACTACTTTTACTACTACTACTACTACTACTACTACTACTACTACCACTACTACTACTACCACTACTTTTACTACTACTACTGCTACTACTAATGCTACTACTACTACTACTACTACTTTTACTACTACTGCTGCTACTACTACTACTACTTTTACTACTACTGCTGCTACTACTGCTACTACTACTACTACTACTGCTGCTGCTGCTACTACTGCTACTACTACTATTGCTACTGCTACTACTACTACTGCTGCTGCTGCTACTACTACTATTGCTACTGCTACTACTCTTGTTGCTACTACTATTGCTACTTCTACTACTGCTACTGCTGCTGCTGTTGTTGTTGTTGTTGTTGTTGGTTCAGAAGAGGTGGTCAGGGAAGTAGGTGGAGCACAGTGGTCGTGTGAGGGGATTAACCCAACATTTATAGTATTTGATGAGTCTGGTTTCCTGATGATTATTACCTCCTCCTCCCCTCCTGTAGCTGGGGGAACGCTGCTGCCTGGTAAACTGCTGGTATTTTAGGATAATGGGAGGCATTTTAGGGAGGACTTGAGGTATTCTAGGATAATGGGAGGCATTTTAGGGGGGACTTGAGGTATTTTAGGATAATGGGAGGCATTTTAGGGAGGATTTGAGGTATTTCAGGATGATGAGAGGCATTTTAGGAAGGACTTGAGGTATTTTAGGATAATGGGAGGCATTTTAGGGAGGACTTGAGGTACTTTACGATAATGGGAGGCATTTTAGGGAGGGTTTAAGGTATTTTAGGATAATGGGAGGCATTTTAGGGAGGGTTTGAGGTATTTAAGGATAATGGGAGGCATTTTAGGGAGGACTTGAGGTATTTTAGGATGATGGGAGGCATTTTAGGAAGGACTTGAGGTATTTTAGGATAATGGGAGGCATTTTAGGGAGGACTTGAGGTATTTCAGGATGATGAGAGGCATTTTAGGAAGGACTTGAGGTATTTTAGGATAATGGGAGGCATTTTAGGGAGGATTTGAGGTATTTTAGGATAATAGGAGGCATTTTAGGGAGGACTTGAGGTATTTTAGGATAATGGGAGGCATTTTAGGAAGGACTTGAGGTATTTTAGGATAATGGGAGGCATTTTAGGAAGGGCTTGAGGTATTTTAGGATAATGGGAGGCATTTTAGGAAGGACTTGAGGTATTTTTGGATAATGGAAGGCATTTTAGGAAGGACTTGAGGTATTTTGCGATAATGGGAGGCATTTTAGGAAGGACGTGAGGTATTTCACGATAATGGGAGGCATTTTAGGAAGGACGAGGTATTTTAGGATAATGGGAGGCATTTTAGGGAGGACTTGAGGTATTCTAGGATAATGGGAGGCATTTTAGGAAGGGTTTGAGGTATTTTAGGATAATGGGAGGCATTTTAGGAAGGACTTGAGGTATTCTAGGATAATGGGAGGCATTTTAGGGAGGACTTGAGGTATTTTAGGATAATGGGAGGCATTTTAGGGAGGACGTGAGGTATTTCACGATAATGGGAGGCATTTTAGGGAGGACTTGAGGTATCTTAGGATAATAGGAGGCATTTTAGGAAGAGCTTGAGGTATTTTAGGATAATGGGAGGCATTTTAGGAAGAGCTTGAGGTATTTTAGGATAATGGGAGGCATTTCAGGGAGGGCTTTGAGGCATTTAAGACGAAGACAGGTGCCGTAGAGGGGGTAGGTGCATTTTAGGCTCTTTAAGACTATGAGGTAGTTTTAAGGGTGACAGCGATAGATTTTAAGACTATGGCAGGATGTCACTTCAGAACTTAGAGGTGTGGTGTGAATGAGGACATAAGTTAGAGACTTTAGTCTCACTTAACGAATGAGTTAAGTGCGTGTAGTGAAAAGTAAGACGTACTTATGTAAGTGTGGGAGTCAGTGCATCACTCTAATACACAGGTCGTGAGTTATGTGTGTGGGTGGGTCTCCATGTCTTGAGACGTAGTCCAACACTGGTCTCCATGTCTTGAGACAGAGTCCACCACTGGCCTCCATGTCTTGAGACGGAGTCCAACACTGGTCTCCATGTCTTGAGACGGAGTCCAACACTGGTCTCCATGTCTTGAGACAGAGTCCACTTTCTTCCATGTCTTGAGACAGAGTCCAACACTGGTCTCCATGTCTTGAGACAGAGTCCAACACTGGCCTCCATGTCTTGAGACAGAGTCCAACACTGGTCTCCATGTCTTGAGACAGAGTCCACTTTCTTCCATGTCTTGAGACAGAGTCCACTTTCTTCCATGTCTTGAGACAGAGTCCACTGGCCTCCATGTCGGAGTCCACCACTGGCCTTCATGTCGGAGTCCACCACTGGCCTCCACATCTCGATCCGTACCAGGAGACCTTACATCGTGTTGATGACCATAGATAAATGGATAGATAAAGATTACGATTCTCTTTTTTATATAAACGTATTAGGATAGGTTGTGTGTTTAGGACGCACTCAAAGAGAGTGCGGGGTACTGGTGTGTGTGTGTGTGTGTGTGTGTGTGTGTGTGTGTGTGACCTTTGAGAAGGATAGGAAGCGGACATTTCTGAAGAGCTGCGGGTCAATATTTTATGTGGAGACTAAAGAGAAAATATTTCTTCTTATTTTTTCAAAATTGGAGGTTGTCTCTCTGAACACCACCTACCCATTTTTTTTTTTTTTCTTTATTTGTTGGGGAAAAAGTTATGCTCAGGGAAATACCGGACATGGCATGGAGAGGGGAGAAAAAAATTTCTTTTGGGAAAACCAAAAAACAATTTTTTTTTCTCCTTTTTTCAGAGTACTGCCCCAGACAGCTTCATGTTGTGGTGGCCCCACACTGATCTTTTATTTCCCATTTTCTTATTTTTGACTCACTTGGCCCTTAGTGTGTGTGTTCCAACTGCCTTCATTAGAACACTCACAGCAACCTCTCTCTCTCTCTCTCTCTCTCTCTCTCTCTCTCTCTCTCTCTCTCTCTCTCTCTCTCTCTCTCTCTCACACACACACACACACACACACACACACACACACACACAAGAAACCAAATAGATTGTTAGGATCTATTGACAGAAATGTGACGTACAAAACCAAAGATGTGATATAACCGCTATGCCAAAGCCTAGTTTAAACCCCCACCTCGAATATGCACTACAGTTTGGGGCTCCCCCGACTTAAACCAGGTGTATTCTTCAATTGGAAGCAACGCAGCGAAGAGCGAGTAGATGTTTTCTACCAGGCGTAACAAACCGTGTGGTGAAGACAGACCGCGAGGAATAAATTGGTTCCCCTCTATGCTGGAGTTGTTTCGTGAAGCGAAATGATGGAATGTATTCAAATACTTAAAAGGTTTCATCAGAAATGGCCTTTACGGTCGTACCAGCATTACGAAAATGGACTCAAACTTCGAAGAGGTCACTCAGTTTAATCCGTATCGCACAAAATAGTTCTTCACGAACGTCGTTATGAACGCGTGGAATAAACTCCCAGAAAACGCTGTTGTTTTAGAACGCCAGGCTTTAATATCATCAGCCATTAAACTTGAGCATCGCTTGTCCCTCTCCCATAGTGAAGAATTCATTCATCATTCATCATAAGGTAAAGGTGTGTGTGTGTGTATTTGCTATCGTCTCAAACCATTGATTTCATTCATCACTCATCATAAGGTAAGGGTGTGTGTGTGTGTTTTTGCTATCGTCTCAAACCATTGATTTCATTCATCACTCATCATAAGGTAAAGGTGTGTGTGTGTGTATTTGCTATCGTCTCAAACCATTGATTTCATTCATCACTCATCATAAGGTAAGGTGTGTGTGTGTGTGAATTTGCTATCGTCTCAAACCATTGATTTCATTCATCACTCATCATAAGGTAAGGGTGTGTGTGTGTGTATTTGCTATCGTCTCAAACCATTGATTTCATTCATCACTCATCATAAGGTAAGGGTGTGTGTGTGTGTATTTGCTATCGTCTCAAACCATTGATTTCATTCATCACTCATCATAAGGTAAGGGTGTGTGTGTGTGTATTTGCTATCGTCTCAAACCATTGATTTCACCCTAGCCATGCCGCTGTAACTGACCAGCATTGATTAACCCATGTCCCTTACTGTAAAGAGGGAAGGGTAACGAGAAAGAACCATTGTATCATCCTTCCATATCAAGAATATTATAGACATGGTAAGTTGAGAGGTTGGAGCTGGTGCTCAGGGTTTATCCTGTCATTGTCTCCATAAGAAAAGGTGGAGGGATGTACGTATGTCGTTGGTGTTGGGTTGTATGACATATTCACGTTTCATTTTCCTTTCCAACATTCCCGTCAAATTTTCCTTCAGGCATATAAATCCTGCAAGGTATTTTTTTTTTTTTCTGCTTGTTTTCCGTCCTGCGTGTGTTACCGGGAGGGAGGAAGTGGTGGAGGTTGGGGAGAGAACCGTTTGCTTTGCTATTCTTTTCTTCAGCTGCTTTTTTAAGGGGGTTTGTATTTCCATTTTAAGTAGTGTTAAGGCCTGACCAATATGCACGGACCTTAGGGTCTGACTGTGTGGTCTGTGTATTCATGTGACGCTATGTAATTCTCTCTCTCTCTCTCTCTCTCTCTCTCTCTCTCTCTCTCTCTCTCTCTCTCTCTCTCTCTCTCTCTCCTCACTTCAACCCCTTGTCACCACTCCACTCCCTCCCCCCTCCATCTCCTCCTCCTCCTTCCCCTTCCACCCTCCCACAGTTTTAACCTTTCCAACCGCTCGTCCATTCCCCCCAACCTCCAACCCCCAAACTCCCACATCCCCGGACACCGCCCAGTATCTACCTCACCCCCTCCCCCCATTCCACCCCTCTTACCACCCTCCTCCTCTTCGTGTCATTCAGTGATCACGTACGTTCCACAACACCTTACTCCACCGCCTTCGCCAGCCACCCAGCCAGCCACCCAGCCCCCTGGCGGTCCTCAGGCCAAACCCACCTCCCAACCAACACAGTCCCCTGGACACCAACTGAGAATATCCAAATTCCTCGTATTTTCCCAGCGGCTGGGCTGCCGAGCCTACAGTAATGGAGTGGTGTTGTCTCAGCAGCCGCAAATATATATATAACTGTCCCCCCCTTCTACTTCTTCCCTCCCCTCCAGTCATGGGTAAATAGGGAGGGTGTTGTGTGTGTGTGTGTGGGTGAGGGGGTGTGGATGTGTGTGTGTGTGGGTGAGGGGGTGTGGATGGGGAAGAGGACAGCCCACCTAACCATCAATGTTGTCATACATTTACATCATTTTTCTTTTCCGAGATGATGTCTTGTTATGCATAGCCTCCTTAATGATGAAGATGTTCAGTGTCCCTCTCCACACACCCACACACACAACTTCCATCCTTATTGATGATTTTTCCATCTCTTCCTCTTGTCCTGGACTCTTCACACATGTACCGGGGTCCACATGTGTCTTCTGCCTTCATCAATCCCCTTGTAACTTTGTGCTCAGTAACTCCGCCACGTCATATGATAAACATACACGCCCTTCCTGTCATATCTGATCTATATTGAGGGTTCCCAGATCACGAGATGAGCTGAGGTTGTCTCTCGGTAAACTATGAGTCCTGTTCAGATGACGACACATTTTCTTTTTTCCTCCCTCTTCTAAACAGTTGCTGGGCATTATACAATGGACTGATCCTCCTCCTCCTTCTGTTGGGTTCTACCCCAGCGTCTGAGAAAGGTTCTGGTTCTATACACTCCCCAGACAAAGTCGGGTTTAAGAGAGGTTCTAGTTCTATACACTCCCTAGACAAAGTCGGGTCTAAGAAAGGTTCTGGTTCTATACACTTCCTAGACAAAGTCGGGTTTGAGAGAGGTTCCAGTTCTATACACTCCCTAGACAAAGGCGGGTTTGAGAAAGGTTCCAGTTCTATACACTCCCTAGACAAAGGCGGGTTTGAGAAAGGTTCCAGTTCTATACACTCCCTAGACAAAGTCGGGTTTGAGAAAGGTTCCAGTTCTATACACTCCCTAGACAAAGTCGGGTTTGAGAAAGGTTCCAGTTCTATACACTCCCTAGACAAAGTCGGGTTTGAGAGAGGTTCTAGTTCTATACACTCCCTAGACAAAGTCGGGTCTAAGAAAGGTTCTGGTTCTATACACTCCCTAGACAAAGTCGGGTCTAAGAAAGGTTCCAGTTCTATACACTCCCTAGACAAAGGCGGGTTTGAGAAAGGTTCCAGTTCTATACACTCCCTAGACAAAGTCGGGTTTGAGAAAGGTTCCAGTTCTATACACTCCCTAGACAAAGTCGGGTTTGAGAAAGGTTCCAGTTCTTAAGCAGTTCGTCGTATCAACCCTCCCCGTCTGACGTCAGTGCTCGATCCCACGGTCCCAAAGCCGCAAAAGAGGAGTTCTCTTTTCCCTTACTATGGATTGTATTGTTTTGGGGTTTCTGCCTCGGAGAGTTGAGTGCTTGTGTAACTCTTCTGTCATAGAGGATGTAATGCCATGTAGCCTACTGGGTTAATGTAATAAGTGACTGGTCGCTGGTAACTCAGGGCTAGGCCGTTGTGGTGTCTATTTCTTTCCTTCTGCTGCTAAACACAGGAACTTTGTAACCATCTCGCGTTTTTCCTTAACAACTACGACCTGATCCCATGAATAAAGAAAGAAAAGTCAGCCTTTTTTTTCCCCACACTTAATCCAAAAGTCTTAGCTTTTTTTTCAACGGTTTTTTTTTTGTGTGTTTTTCTAACATTTTTTTGTCCTCCCTTTTTATGTTTCATTTACCACTTGGCCTCGAAGAAGACTTTTGCCCGGGAGCCGAAGCTTCGAAATGATAAAAAAAAAGAAATGATCGTCTTCGTCTTGTGTTCAAATTTGTCTTGTCCTCCAGCTGATCATGTGTCCGGGACCACAAATGTGTGTGTGTGTCTCTCTCTTCTCCTCACAGATCATGTGTCCAAGGTTTCATATGGGTCTTATCTCCCCCGGGTTATCTTATTATCCGAGTTGGGGATGTTTCTTATCTCCCAGGTAACCATGGGTCAGAGGTTTAAGACATGACTCATCTCCCTTCAGATCATATATCTGGGGTAAGGGGTGGGATGGGGAGGCGAGACACGCTTCCCAAAGGTCAGTCATCCACTCTCTCTCTCTCTCTCTCTCTCTCTCTCTCTCTCTCTCTCTCTCTCTCTCTCTCTCTCTCTCTCTCTCTCTCCCTCGCTCTGCCTGTGCCCTATATAATGTAGGAGGCGGGACGCGAACAGACCTTTTCCTGCCACTCTGACCTTTCAGTCGATGCGCTGTGTTTTCCGGAGCGCCTCAAGCCAGGGTTCGATGCCGGGGAGGAGGTGGCTCCTCCTCCTCCTCCTCCTCCTGCACACAGTGGATCCTAATGAGATCCTTCAGGAGCTATAGTCTCTGAGCATCTCAAGCGAGGGATTCATGCTTAAGATCCTTCAAGATGTATAAGGCGGAGGTGTCGTTAGCAAGGGCTTCAGGCTCCTGCTGGAGGTGGGTGGGTGGGTTAGGGATCCTTCAAGGTCACATTGGAATGTAAGGGCATCTCGGTGAAGGACTTAGGCTAAAGACCTTTCAGGCCTTATAGCGTGGAGTTGCCTGCCTACTGAGGGTCTAGGGATACTGCTGATGGTGGTGTGGTGGTGCTGGTGATCCATAATGGACACACTGGTTTCCTATGAGGTCCTTCAGGATATGTGGCTGTCAGGGCTGTAGGTGAGGGTGTGTGTGCACGTCTGTCTGTCTGTCTGTCTGGTTCGTCCGTCGTTCTGTGTGAACCAGTGGACTCCCGACCTTAAGGTCGCCACGTGATGACCTCAAGAGTCATGAAGCTGTCGTAACATATTCGTCCTAATAGTCCCAATGTTTACTGTCACAATTATGGCACTGTATTGCACCGTTGTCTCTCAAGTTGTTTTGATCTGTTTTCTGTATCCAGAAACCCCCAGTTCTCCTCTAGTATCTTAGTTCTCTGTCTTTGACATATTCTTGATCATCAATAAGGTGATTTATGTTCAAGATTAGGTCGCAGTAACTTTGGAAAAGTTGAAATGGCTCGTCATAGAGAAACAGGTTCTGAACTCTCTCTCTCTTCCCAGAGAATATAGAGGAAGTGACAGAGATTGATATGAGTAAAGCCATCGAGTAACTCAAAGCGAACTCAACACCAGATTGGATTCCAACTTTATTTTCCTGGGAAGTGTAATCCGTCCATCACTTTTTTCTAACTATATCTGTCGCGGGTCGTGTGTATACGACCCCTTAAAAGAAAATTTTGATGTCGTCTGGCTTGGTCAATGAGGTTTTTGTTCTGTTTCTCTATAATATTTTCGTAATATAGTAACGTAGCGTCACGTACATATAGCTACGCACCCGTACGTCCTGGTTGCTGGTCCTTCCCCCCAAAGCCTCCTGCTCACCATGACCTGGCCCTTTCGCCACCCCCTTCCCTCCACTGGTCACGCAGCAGTACAACCACTCACCACGTGTTCCTTTCCCACAGACAACTCTCTCTCTCTCTCTCTCTCTCTCTCTCTCTCTCTCTCTCTCTCTCTCTCTCTCTCTCTCTCCTGACATGCCATCCTCGTTCCCCTCACACATCGGTGATAACTACCATACGGCTAGGAAGCTCACAAGGAGTATGATCACTCACATTGTTATACCAAAAAGGGGTCTTAAAGAGCCTAGTTTCTTGGGACGAAAATGGGTTTTTCGTTCTTTCGTACTGGAGGAGGAGGAGGAAGAGGAGGAGGAGGAGGAGGAAGAGACCTTCTGTTGGGTGAACTGCTCCTCCCACTACTGTGGTAAAACCTGACTGGCAATGTGGGTCAAACCCTTCAACATTCCGTGTCTGATTTTCTAAATATCTTAATTTTCATCGTAGACCTTCTCCCCCCCATTTCCTTCTCCAGGGTCATAGGGCTACGGTGTCTCCCACTGTGAAAACACTTTCGAACTTGTGTGTGTGTGTGTGTTGTGTGTGTCCGTCTCCTGGTGTACGCCTGGCACTATCCTCGACCACTACTCTGCCCTTCACTCGAGGTTGACATTACTGTCCCTCGACATTCCTGATCCACCTGTGGTCTTGGCTACCCTCCTCCTCCGTCCTCCAGCATCACCTAATGTCTTCCGTGTGTGTGTGTGTGTGTGTGTGGGTGTGTGTGTGTGTGTGTGTGTGTGTGTGGGTGTGTGTGTGTGTGTGTTGTGGGTGTGTGTGTGTGTGTGTGTGTGTGTGTGTGTTGTGGGTGGGTGGGTGTGTGTGGGTGTGTGTGTGTGTGTGTGTGTGTGTGTGGGAGGAAGGTATTACTTCTGCCCTGATTGCTGCTCGTCTGTTGTCATAAACTTATATTTTCTTCTTATACCATCAGGGTGTAATGACCAGACATAATCATCGTCACTACTGTAGTAATGTATACATAGATAGATAGATAGATAGATAGAGAGAGAGAGAGAGAGAGAGAGAGAGAGAGAGAGAGAGAGAGAGAGAGAGAGAGAGGCCTACCTTGATGATGTATAAGCCTACTGTCATCAGTGGCAATTTTTTACCTTGGCCCTAAATGTCCACCTTAACGACCATTTAGAGTAATTGGCCACACAAACAGTACAGTGACGTCATTCGGAAGTAATTCACCCCCCCCCCCCCTTATTCCTCCTGCCTCGTAAAATGGTGTGGACTTTTCTTATTTCATTTCGTAGTAAATGTGGGGTGTGTGTGTGTGTGTGGGGGGGGGGTCCCTTGATGTACCGAAGGTTCTAACTGGTCCCTTGGTCCAGTGTATGTGTGTGGGAGAGGACCAGCCCCACCTCTTGACGTGGTATGTGTAGGGGGTGACAAACCTCACCTCTTGACGTGGTGTATGTGTGGGGGAGGATCAAACCCACCTCTTGATGTGGTTTTAGGGGGTGACAAACCTCACCTCTTGACGTGGTGTATGTGTGGGGGAGGATCAAACCCACCTCTTGATGTGGTTTGTGTAGGGGGACTACCCTCACCTCTTGACGTGGTGTGTGTGTGGGACCAGCCCTACCTCTTGACGTGGTGTGTGTAGGGGGAAGACCAGCCCCACCTCTTGACGTGGTGTGTGTAGGGGGTGACAAACCTCACCTCTTGACGTGGTGTATGTGTGGGGGAGGATCAAACCCACCTCTTGATGTGGTTTGTGTAAGGGGACTACCCTCACCTCTTGACGTGGTGTGTGTGTGGGACCAGCCCTACCTCTTGACGTGGTGTGTGTAGGGGGTGACAAACCTCACCTCTTGACGTGGTGTATGTGTGGGGGAGGATCAAACCCACCTCTTGATGTGGTTTGTGTAGGGGGACTACCCCCACCTCTTGACGTGGTGTGTGTGGGGAGAGAGGGAATAGCAACATTTTCTTTATCAAATGTTAGTGAGACAAAATAACGCAACGTACTTAAATGCGATATTTTTGTTATATCGTAATGTCCTTAGAATTCCTAGTTCTCTGTGTCTTTGCTGTATTATCTGATCATAATTATGTACTTTGCATGATTATCATCCTTTGTTTTATAAAAGATACAATCGTCTTCGTATCTTCAAACATTTGTATGAGAATTTCTACTTTACATATACATTCTCTCTCTCTCTCTCTCTCTCTCTCTCTCTCTCTCTCTCTCTCTCTCTCTCTCTCTCTCTCTCTCTCTCTCCTTATATATATATATATACCTCGCTAACGCGGGAAATGGCGAATAGTTTAAAAGAAAAAAGAAATATATATATATATATATATATATATATATATATATATATATATATATATATATATATATATATATATATTTATGATTATCAATCTATTCGTCTATCTATCAAAGTGATAGGCTGAGTGTCTGTATATCCTACAAAGAACGATAAACTTGTTTTCTTCATAGATCCACTGCTATTTAGAAGCATGACTCAAGATATCTTATACTTCACGGAAGACATGAGCAACACGGCCTCACCATCTCAGAACGTGTTCAGAATGCATTTAGGAACAGATCATCACTCAGTATAAGGTTTCTATATCCATTCAGAGTCTTTTAGGCGTCAGTCATTTTTCGATCATTTCCTGACCATCAACTCTGTCCTTGGACCACTAAACCAGATGCCCTTATGTTTGTGGTGTGTTCTTGGACCACTAAACCAGATGCCCCGTATGGTATGTTTGTTGTGATCGTGTGTGAGACTCACGCCGGACTTATTCCCGTGTATTAGTGTTCATCCGTGTCCAGCTCTCCCCTCATTCCTTTCATCGCCATCCTCATTCCTCTTCTGTTCTTTCCTCACTAGTTTCCAACACCTCAGGGTACTCTTCACTCCCCCCCCCCCCCCACATGGTGCCTTCACTCCAGCACAGGTTAACCCCTCATTCCAGCACAAGTTACTCTTCATTCCAGTTCATGGTAACCTCTCATTCCAGTCCAGGGTGCCTCTCATTCCAGTCCATGGTGCCCCTCATTCCAGTCTATGGTAACCTCTCATTCCAGTCCAGGGTGCCTCTCATTCCAGTCCAGGGTGCCCCTCATTCCAGTCCAGGGTGCCCCTCATTCCAGTCCATGATACCCTCATTCCAGTCTATGGTAACCATCATTCCAGTCCATGGTGCCCCTCATTCCAGTCCAGGGTACCCCTCATTCCAGTCCATGGTGCCCCTCATTCCAGTCCAGGGTGCCCCTCATTCCAGTCCATGATACCCTCATTCCAGTCTATGGTAACCATCATTCCAGTCCATGGTGCCCCTCATTCCAGTCCAGGGTACCCCTCATTCCAGTCCATGGTGCCCCTCATTCCAGGCCCGGGTACCCCTCATTCCAGTCCATGGTGCCCCTCATTCCAGTCCAGGGTACCCCTCATTCCAGTCCATGGTGCCCCTCATTCCAGGCCCGGGTACCCCTCATTCCAGTCCATGGTGCCCCTCATTCCAGGCCCGGGTACCCCTCATTCCAGTCCATGGTGCCCCTCATTCCAGTCCAGGGTACCCCTCATTCCAGGCCAGGGTGTCCCTCATTCCAGCCCTGGGTACCCCTCAATTAAGCCCAGGGTGCCCCTCATTCCCTTGTCAAGTTCCTCTCCGTCCCAGACACCAGTTGTCCTCCTGTACGTGGTCTTGTCTTCGCCTCTTTGCTTCTCACTGACTCATTTCCTGCTCATTCCTTCTGTATCCACTCACTCCTTTCCCTCCTCACACTTCCATCCATCTACTTCGTCAATCTCCCCCTTTACCCTCTCATCATCCCGCTCCCCCATCAGCCCCTCTCCTCCACCCTCCTTCCTCCCTCACGCCCACCTTCACCCAACCCCCACCACCGTACACACACACACACACACACCCGCCTCCCTCCCTCACCCCCACACGCACACCTGACGCCTCTCCCAGGCAGCCACGGCCGCGTCAGCTTACGGCGTTAGGCTTCAATTATTAATTGATAAAGCTGAGCATTAGCAACCCCGGCGTGTTAAGGGGAGAGATCCTTACATCAGACAGGACAATGGGGGAGGAAAGGGTAATAACGGGGAGAGGTAGGGAGGAAGAAAAAACAGGCGAGGGGAGGAAGAGGATGATGAGAAAGGGGAAGGCCAACGGAGCAGTGATGGGGAGTCGTGAAAATGGGGGAGAGATTTGGGAATGGTTGAGGTATGATAGAGGGAGGGAGGGAGTGAGTTTGGGAGGTGGGAATATGTAGGATAAAATAGATGGTACGGGAGTATGTGTGTGTGTGTGTGTGTGTGTGTGTGTGTGTGTGTGTGTGTGTGTGTGATTTACTCTCGTGCCGCTCATAAGCTTGTCTCTATTCTTATTTGTACACACACACACACACACACACACACAGGTGTGTGTGTATGTGTGCGTGTATGTGTGTGTGGGTGTATTTGTGTTTAATTGGCAATTAATTGCAATCATTTGTTTGTACTGTATGGGAGTTTTGCACGCGTAGGGGGGCCCCCATCTCTCGAACGTTCCGCTACCATACAGATGACCATACCTCTGTGTGTGTGTGTGTGTTGTCTACATTCATGATGTCATAACTCAGTTCCTCCCACACATCCACTACTCGTGTGCTGTACCACTACTTGTGTTTATCTTTCCTGACATCATTCTTCTTTGGCGTCATGTCACGTCCTTTGGTTATCTTCAGTACCCCGTGGTCACTGCTCAAGGGAGTGGCTGTCATAGACACAGTTTTTCAGGTTCCACAGAATGTTAACACTGTCAGCAAAACGTTGTTAACAGAGAAAAAAATAATTTCACAGCTAATATGATATTGTCACTGTCCCCAAGACTGTGTTATCCTCTGCTTCACAGCCGATGTCACTGTCTAGAGAATGTTCTCACTGCTTACAGAACGCTGTCGCTCCTTTTTTGAAGTATGTCACTGCCCATGTCACGCTATCACTGTTGAACGTCTGTGCTCGGGTAATGCTGTCATCGCCTTCCGTTGAGTTTGTCAGTCACTGCTGGCAGAATATATCACTGTCCACAGGAGGATCTTCCTCCTCGGTGACGACACAGAATCTCTTTCACTGTTCACAGCTTATTGCCCTCAACAGTGATACACATAAGAGTCGTTGAGAATAAGCTAAGTGCAATATTCTGTCCTTATTTCCTCAAGGGACGCGTGGAAGTCACAAAGAAATTTCAGCTCACAAAAAACGCAGAACACAAGAACTTTTGTCTAAATGTTCTCCATTGTTTCTCAATGTTCTCCAAGTCATTCATCATCGGCAGGAGGACATGCACTCAGCCATCAGACAACCCCAGTGTTCTGAGGCCACTAAACCCGTAGCAGCTACAGGAGAGGCATCCAGGAGTCTCCAACACCTTCTTCTTCGTGTGATCCCCTTGACCTCGAACTCCAAGAAGACTCTTCAACGAAATGCTTGATGAAGGGAAGCAAGAGAAGTGGTGTAACGGAAGGCCTTGCAGGAGTGGCTCCAAAGAATGCAAGTTCTATCAATGTGGGTCGTCTGGTGTGAAAGAAGCGATGAGAAAAGTTACTCTCTCGCTGACTTCACGTAACTTTCCCATCAAAGGCCGCCTATATTGGCAGAGTATTGGAACAGGGACACTAGGAAGTATTTGAATGTTCCACCTTTTTTTTTTCTTTTTTCTCGGGTATTGAAGGGAGATGCTCTGTGGATACGTTGTCTTCGGTCGACCATTTCGCTCAGGTGGACGCTCAATTAACTAACCCGTTCACCAATTAGTTACCCAGTCAGACAGATGGCGAGGGAACCAGCTGGGTAATGTTACCAGTTAGGAAGTAAGGAGGCAAGTATTCACACAGTGTGGTAGCAGGCAGTTAAGTAGTTAGTGAGCCAATTGAGTCATCAACTATCAATCCATTCATCCATCTACCTTGTCCTTTCTACTCCGTCATTCTACTCCGTCAGCCGTCGTCCACTCTCCAGTCGCTCATGTGGAGCAGTCTTGTGATTCTTCGAGAGACTGCTCGAAGCCTCTCATATGGAATATGAATCTTTGAAACTGCTCGAAACTTCAGTTAGCAATATTAGTCTCCGAGACTCATCGAAGCTTCATTTAGCAACATGATACACCGGGACTGTTCGAAGCCTCACTTAGCAATTTGCCCCATGGAAAATATATCACATAGGAAACATGATCCTGTGATAATTGTTCTTCCCATTAATAACGTATTTACTCATAAATGAATATATTTTTCTGTTCTTAACATACACTTTCTTCAATCAGAGTCTGTTGCAATATATCTCCTCTGAGATTGAGACATATTTCACCACAAATCACATATTTCTTTTCTCTCTCCTGTGGATGATCTAAGTCTCCCACGGATATATATAGTTCTCCAGGGGATCATATTTCTCTCCCGGAGGATGATCTATTTCTCCCAGTGATGTATATATACATATACATTTATTTCGAAGTTTCTCTTGAAGATAGAGTGTCCACGAAAATGCATTCAGAACTTATGTTTTATTTTTCGTCATGGTTTTGTATATATATATATATATATATATATATATATATATATATATATATATATATATATATATATATATATATGGTAGACATCAGAGAGATGCTGGACATCAGAGGGACTTAGCTAACATCAGAGTGAATCTCTGCCATCACCCGTGCTTAAGAGCAGCCTTACAGAACGTTCTTTTTAAAGGCCTTCAGAGGAGAGAGAGAGAGAGAGAGAGAGAGAGAGAGAGAGAGAGAGAGAGAGAGAGAGAGAGAGAGAGAGAGAGAAGAAGAAAATCGTTTTCTCTAATTTTGAATAATGAAAAAGACGATCAGAAATCCCTTAGAACACAGATTTTATGAGAAATTCACAGATTTTATAATAGAAATTCTTTCCAACAGTAATGTAGAGAACAGATGAAAATAGAGTACGAAACTTGAGAAAGTCAGAATAGTAAAAAGGAGAGGAATGTCTGTACAGATGAGCTTAACGCAAAGTTCCCAGCGAGGCTTTGCCTTGCAAATGCGCCTCTTGCAAAGCTAGATAATTTTTCCTGCCAGACTTACTTGCATGGTGCGTCGCGAGAGCATCGCTCCGTCACCCACCTTGAGTCTTACACAGGATCAGACACACACAGACACACGCCTGGACGGGCAGCCCGCCTTCAACACACGCGGAGGAAACTCAAATGTGAGACGACACACAAGGACGAAGATGCAAGGCGAGATCTGCATTGACATCAGGAGAGAGAGGCACTTGCCCCCAAGACTTTGTGTGTGTGTGTGTGTGTGTGGGGGGGGGGGGAAAGGAGTGACTCACACTGGCAAAGTTAAGGGTCTTTGTAACGGCTCACGTAGACGAACTCAGGCACCACACTCTGTGTCCACATCCACCGTATCGAATGGAAGACTTTCCCTCAGAGGTTGGCACAGAGGCCATACGAACACTAACAGACCATCGGGTACAGTGTGGGGTACTGTGTGGGGCCACTGGACGAGACCAGGATCAAGAAACCTAGTGGTGCAAGGTAATGGATGACTGAAGGAATATTTCCTGCAGCACCGACCAATGATCATCAGCTGAGGACAGGGAGGAACGAGGCTGTTGAAGGACCTTACACACACACACACACACACACACACACACACACACACACACACTCACATATACGTCTCTTGAACCTCTCCAGTGTAAATGGTAATTCATTCAAGATATTTTGGAAATTTACAGTTTAAAACAGATATTGTTAATTTCGAGGTGTCAAATAAGACTCAGAACTGGACATTGCAAATGATGGTTGACTGATGGAACGACTGTGACGAAGTATGGAGGAAGAGGAGGAGGGGGAGGAGGTGGAAGAGGAGGAGGAAGAGGAGGAAGAGGAGGAGGAGGAAGAGGAGGAGGAGGGGGAGGACACTGTGCCTCCCAAACACGACTTGTGTCGATGTAACACTTTCACAGGAATTAGCGGAAAAAAATAAATAGAAAAAAAAATCGGTGATGGATTTATTGCTGAAATACAAATATGAGAAGCAATTGTCAGGTTGTCAGTCATTCGTAGCGTTTTCAGCTGATATATATATATATATATATATATATATATATATATATATATATATATATATATATATATATTTTCCCATTCACCAAAATGTTTGGCTCTGTCCTAAACGGATGTTGACATAAATACACACCTACATACATACATACATATACACCAATGCAGCATTTATACAATCATGCATGCATACATGAACGCACAATTGTACATCCACTGGCGTGAATACATGTTCTTTTAAGCACACACACACACACACACACACACACACACACACACACACACACACACACAACCGCTTAATCCCCTCCTAACCTGGCCACAGAGGCGTATTGTATTTGTTTAATCAAACTGTGGACGAGTGATTCTCCTGGGGTGTCCGTGGTGTGTGTGTGTGGGGGGGGGGGAGAGGGCTGTTGTCTGGAGTTAACGAGCGACTGTACTTCGTTATGTAATTAGCACACCTAATGGTCGTTAACACGGAGGAGCGTCGTGCATCTGAGGTTGTGGGGTGACGCCAGCGTGTATAATGGTTCATTTTGACGTTGGTAGACTTGCTGGAGTACGACGGTACGATCCTTGAACATGACGGCGGTACGATCCTTGAGTACGACGGTACGATCCTTGAACACGACGACGGTAAGATCCTTGTACACGACGACGGTACGATCCTTGAGCATGACGACGGTACGATCCTTGAACACGACGACGGTACGATCCTTGAGCATGACGACGGTACGATCCTTGAACACGACGACGGTACGATCCTTGAGCATGACGACGGTACGATCCTTGAACACGACGGAACGAGCCTTGAGCATCACGGTGCGAACCCACGAGCACGACGGTACGAACCCATGAGTACGACGATACGACCATTGATCACGACGGAACGACCCCTTGAATACGACGATACGACCCTTGAGCAGAGCATTACGACTCCTGGGTATATAATAATAACCCCAGAGCCATGATGGGTCACGCCGTCGTGAACCATCGTCCCGGAAATAAGTTCACACAAGTTTTAACTTCTGTGAAGTTATTTCCGGTTCCCTGATGTGTGTGTCCCTCCTTCCTCTCCACCCGAGTATCACTCGACGCACAACGCCCGAGTGAACTCGTTCTGGTTAGTGACGGACGGCCAAATGGTCGGTGTCCCTGTCGATCCTGCTGCCTCTTGAAGGCTTGCCCGGCCTACGAACCTCCCAGGTAAGAAGAGATTGTTGGATGAAGGAAAGGAAGAACAGGCAATGTTGTGTGGCTTTCTGTCCTCCTTCTCCTCCTCTTCCTCCTCCTCCTCCTTCTGCCTCTTCCTCCTCCTTCTGCCTCTAGCCCAGGTTTTTCTCATTCCATATTACGTCTTACATTCGTGCCTTCACTTGGTTTCTCTTGTTCATTCTTTCATTTCATCTATATCCCCCTTCCTTCCTTATCTCTTATCCTCATCTTCATCATTCCGCCTCAGCATCGCATGACTCTTCCTATTATCTTCACTTGGTATTCATCATCGCCATATCTTCCTGTATTTTTATCTGTTCTGATTCTTTTTTCATTTCTGTGTCTCTTCTCCTCCTCCTCTGTTCACATTCGCACTTTCTCTTTCACTCGTCTTTATATTCGTCCTTCCCTTCTGTTCCACTTGACGTGGCGCATTACCTTCACGCCTCGTTCTCACCCCTTCTGTCCCTCTGGTCTGGTCTCGCCCCTTCTGTCCCTCTGGTCTGGTCTCACCCTTTCTGTCCCTCTGGTCTGGTCTCGCCCCCTCTGTCCCTCTGGTCTGTGTATGTACACATGTATGTATTGAACCATTTCCTATAGCATACATGAAAGGGGGCTAACTGGCTGGCTGGTGGATTGGATGGTTGGCTGGCTGGCTGAATGACGAGTTGTCTGGTTGACTGGTCGACCGGTTTGGTGCGTGTGGTCGATAAGATGGTAAACGTGAGTCTGGTAGACGTGTCGTGTGTGGTGGTGTGTCGTGTGTCTCGCTGGTAATGGGCGAGCATTGTCGTGTTTGATGGAGACGATCTTGGGTGTGGGTTTGTCCTGTGTTTCGTGCATTATGCCTCGCTGTGTGAGCGTTATCGTGAGGTGGGATGATGGCTCTCCCTCACTGATGTGGACCGACGGATATATTTCGATGGTAGAAGATTGGCTGGTCGGTTCTCGTTCATGATAGACGTCTGATAGAGATGTTCATGAGCTATGGTAGAATGACCCGCTTTTACTCAGAAATAGAAATTAGAATGATTTGTGAGTAGCGAGTAAACGAAAGTCATTTTGAAACTTTGTAGTTAAATTATCATTTCTTTTATTCTTTTTTTTTTTACGATTTCGAAATCTGAGTTAGTCTCGTGTGAGACTATGATTTCACAAGAGACGTTAGAACTTGTGTTTACACTTTACTAACATTAATATTGAGGCAAACTATTTATTCTGTGCTTCAAGAAGAATATTCATGAAACATTTTCTGGTTCTTTTTTTTTTCTTTGTCTTTGAACTCTTTTTCAACATGTTTGAAACCGATTCTCTCACTCAATGTTTAAGCTCCCTCTCTCACTTTCACTCTCACTTTTGATAGCCCGCTTTCCCTTACCTTGAACGCCCCGTCGCTCCTGCCTGTGATGGCATCTCTGGGCATCGTCCAGCTACGTTTCTCTTTTTCGGGACATTCTCTCCCTCCTGTGTCAGAGCCAGCTGTCCTCCCTACTACCGGGCTATGGTAGGGATGTTCTTGTTATGGTAGGGATGTTCTTGTTATGGTAGGGATGTTCTTGTTATGGTAATGATGGAACATCATCTCTAAACTTAGGTTCAGAAATGTCCTCTTTGCCCTGATGATGGAGCCTCCTCGTTGTTCTAGGGTTAAGGGCGATGGGACATTCTCGAAGGCCCCCATCACAAATCTAATTAGTCCTAAAAAAATTCAAGAAGTCCTTTTTCCAGCTGTAAGTTTGGCACACACACACACACACACACACACACACACACACACACACACATACACACTACTCTTAAGCTTAGTATATCCTCGTGAATCCAAGCTTTGAGCATCCTTGCTACTATAGCACTCACAAGTCCTCGTTGGTTTAGGGTCTGGTCGACTTCGTTGCTTCATGACTCAGAGAACATCATCAATGCAAGAGTCACGTCCTCGTTACTGATGTAACATAAGACACTACCGTCAGTAGGAGACCAAGGGCATCTTCGTTAACGTAGGATGCGGGCGTCCACGGCAAAATTATAATATACTTAAGGTCGCACAAACAGACATAAGCTGAGACGCATCGTGACATATTCACATTGCCCTGAAAGCACCCAGGTACAGAACGGGTCCAGTGATATGGAGAGATTCGTCAGTATTCCTTTAGATATCCTTTAATAGTTCTAGTACTCATTTTGGTTATTAAATTCTCTCTCATCCAGCACTGTGCTGTTACCATTACAGCAGGAGGTCAGCCTCACTCCTGGATCTCTCTATAGACACTTATGTTTTATGTCTCCTGCTTGACCACCTCCCGCACGGGATAACATCTTCTCCTCCTCTGCATTTCTGCCGTTTCTTTCTGCCTTACTACCTCCTCTGCATCTTTTACTCTTCTTTTTTTTTTATATATATTCTTCTGCCCTCTAGCCCAGGTCTTTTCTCATTCTATATTACGTCTTACGTTCGTGTCTTCACATGGTTTCTCCTGTTCATTCTTTAATTTCATCTATGTCCCCCTTCCTTCCTTCCTTAATCTCTTATCCTCATCTTCATCATTCCGCCAGTGTTTATCATCGCATGACTTTTCCTATTATCTTCACCTGGTATTCATCCTCGCCATATTTTCCTGTATCCTTATCTGTATTGATTCTTTTTTTATTTCTGTGTCTCTTCTCCTCCTCCTCTGTTCACATTCGCACTTTCTCTTTCACTCGTCTTTATATTCGCCCTTCCCTTCTGTTCCACTTGACGTGGCGCATTACCTTCACGCCTCGTTCTCACCCCTTCTGTCCCTCTGGTCTGGTCTCGCCCCTTCTGTCCCTCTGGTCTGGTCTCGCCCCTTCTGTCCCTCTGGTCTGGTCTCACCTCTTCTGTCCCTCTGGTCTGGTCTCGCCCCTTCTGTCCCTCTGGTCTGGTCTCACCTCTTCTGTCCGTCTGGCCTGGTCTCACCTCTTCTGTCCCTCTAGTCTGGTCTCGCCCCTTCAGTCCCCCTGGTTTGGTCTCGCCCCCATCTGTCTCTCTGGTCTGGTCTCGCCTCTTCTGTCCCTTTGGTCTGGTCTCACCCTTTCTGTCCCTCTGGTCTGGTCTCGCCTCTTCTGTCCGTCTGGTCTGGTCTCACCCCTTCTGTCCCTCTGGTCTGGTCTCACCCCTTCTATCTCTCTGGTCTCACTCTCTGTTCTCTCGTCTCGCTCTTGTTTACCAAAGTAGTTTTCTGTTCCTTTTCTTTCCTCCTTTATGTTTCCCAAGGTCCCCTTCCTTCCCTCCAACCCAGCCTCCCTCCCTCCCTCCTTCCGTCCCTCCCTCCCTCCCTCCCTCCACTTTACCGTCGCACTTCATGCTTCTGACCTTTACCGTCTGTCTGTCTGTCAGTCTGTCCATGTATTTCTGTGTATATGCTCAAGTGCGCGCGGGACAGAGAATCTCTCTGTCTTTTGTTTCTGTTCACCCACCCGTCTGTGTGAGTGCGTCTCTGCGTCTCATTCTCACTCTGTCTGTCTGTCTGTCTATCTGTCTGTCTCTCTGTTACCCTGTCTCTCTGGGCCATAGGGACATGCTGAGCGAAGCTTTAAGTAATGGAGCCACATTGTAAAGTTGGACTTTTCCATTTCATTTTGATAAAAGGACATTAATTATCACATAGGAAAGAACTTCATCATCCACCGTTCAGAATAATGAGACAGGTCTCCATAATTACGTCATTTCCTATCAGGAATTATCAGGGACAACCAAGGATTATGGGGTGGAAACATACGATTATCAGGGATGACAGCAGAATCATCGAGATATATGATAATCCCGTACATTTGAGGGAGTAAGAAGAGTGATGAGAATTATTCGATTATAGAGTTATCATCAGTTGTGGCCCGGAATTATGAGATAGAAATCAGAATTATCATACGAAACCCACAGTCATTATGAGGAACCCTGAATAATCATTCTATTATTACGCTATATAATTCCAAACGGCCAGAATAATTAAGCTTAGCAATGGAACAACTCAGAATTATCAGTGAGAGCTGGGAATTATCGGAAAGAACACAAAAAGATGGATTAAGTAACACTTGAAATTATCGCAGAGTTCAGCCTCAATTTCAAAACCCCCAAAATAGAACAATAATTACTCAAATGATGGAGATTATCGCACTGATGAGATGGAACCCACGATAATCCAGGAAAGATACAGACTAAGTGAAGGAGGAGATAAATTATCACATAGATCCTAGGATTATGTGGCAGTTTGAAAGGTAATCAGGGAGAGAGAAATGTTATTGATCTTAACCCACGATTATCAAGGCTGAACCTAGAATTATCAAGTATGGACTTGGAATTATCAAGGCTGAACATATAATTATCAAGTTTGGATTCGAATTATCAAGGCTGAACCATAATTATCAAGTTTAGGCTTGAAATTATCAAGGCTGAACCTAGAATTATCAAGTCTGAACTTGGAGGAATTATCGAGGATGACCCTAGAATTATCAGGATGGTACCTACAATCAGGGCGAACCTAGAATCGGACCTAGAATTATCAAGGCTGGACGTAGGATGATCAGGGTGAAAACGTTGTAGAATTATCGGAGATGAACCTAGAATTATCAGAGGTGGATCTGGAATTATCGTGTAGGTCGAGGCGGCTCGGTGGATCAACCCAGTAACTGTAGTGAGCAAGGAGGCAGGGAGGTAGATGAGTGTGAGGTAGGGAGAGGGAGGGAGGTAGACGAGTGTGAGGGAGGGAGAGGGAGGGAGGTAGATGAGTGTGAGGTAGGGAGAGGCAGGGAGGTAGACGAGTGTGAGGGTGGGAGAAGCATGTAGGTAGATGACTGTGAGGTAGGGAGAGGCAGGGAGGTAGACGAGTGTGAGGGAGGGAGAGGCAGGGAGGTAGACGAGTGTGAGGGAGGGAGAAGCATGTGGGTAGACGAGTGTGAGGTAGGGAAAGGAAGGTGGGTAGATGAGTGTAAGGTAAGTAGAGGCAGGTGGGTAGACGAGTGTGAGGTACGGAAAGGAAGGTGGGTAGATGAGGGTGAAGTAAAGAGAGGCAGGGAGGTTAATGAGTGTGAGGTAGAGAGAAGCAGGGAGGTAGATGCGTATGAGGTCGGGAGAGGAAGGTGGGTAGATGAGTGTGAGGTAAGTAGAGGCAGGTGGGTAGATGAGTGTGAGGTTGGGTGAGGAAAGGATGTAGGTAGCTGTGAGTATGAGGCAGATGGGCGGGTGGGTGGCTGTGAGTATGAGGCAGGTAGATGGGTAGCAGTGGGTGTGAGGCAGGTAGATGGGTAGCTGTGAGTATGAGGCAGGTAGATGGGTAGCCGTGGGTATGAGGTAGGTAGGGAAATGAGTATAAGGTAGGGAGGAAGGCAGGAAGGGAGGGAGAGAGCAGTAAGTATAAGGTCAGGAGAGGTAGGTAGGTAGGTAGGTGGGTGGTTGTGAGTGTGAGGTGAGGGCTCTCTCCCTTATACGCCTCTCTCCCTATCCACTTTAAGTCGCGTCTCTCTCTCTCTCTCTCTCTCTCTCTCTCTCTCTCTCTCTCTCTCTCTCTCTCTCTCTCTCTCTCTCTCTCCCTTTCTCTCTTCCTCCATCCTGCTCTTCGTTTGGGACTCTCTCACTTCCTGCTTCTGCTTCTGCTGGATCCCCCCTCTCTTCTCTCTCTCTCTCTCTCTCTCTCTCTCTCTCTCTCTCTCTCTCTCTCTCTCTCTCTCTCTCTCTCTCTCTCACCCCGTTTTCTACGCGTGGATCTTCTTCTTCTTCTTCTTCTTCTAATTTTTCTTTTTTTTTCCTTTTTCTATGAAAGTCATTTCACGTAGGACTGAAGTAAACGGTGAGTAAGACAGGCGTTGGATGATCTGTTTCACGAAGATCTGGGCCGTTTTTTTTTTGTGTGTGTATGTACGTCTGTTGTCATGTCTACCGGGCGGAGCCAACAGTTGTTTACGGAGATGTTATACATCTGTAGGTCTTCAGAAGGGGTTGTTGTGGTTGGGGTTGTTAAAGGGAGTGACGTTGTTCAAGGGTTGTAAGTCCTCAGAGCTTGGCTGAAGTAGATGTTTCAGGGATGCTAAAGGGTTGTAAGTCTCTAGAAAGGTGGGGTTGTAGTTGGGGTTGTGAAATGTCCAAGTTCGTGTGGTTATGAATCGTGTGTAGACAGAGAGTTGTGCGGTTGTGACGTCATTAGGGTTATAGAGATGAGACCATGGTGCTATAGAGGCGACATCATGGTGCTATAGAGATGAGACCATGGTGCTCTATATAGAGGCGACATCACAGTAATATAGAGATGACATCATAGGGCTATACAGATGACGTCATAGTGCTATAGAGATCATATCATAGTGCTATGGAGATGACATCATAGTGCTATGGAGATGACATCATAGTGCTATAGAGATCATATCATAGTGCTATGGAGATGACATCATAGTGCTATAGAGATCATATCATAGTGCTATGGAAATGACATCATAGTGCTATAGAGATCATATCATAGTGCTATGGAAATGACATCATAGTGCTATAGGTGATATCAGCATGATTGTCTGTGTGTGTGTGTGTGTGTGTGTGTGTGTGTTTGTGTGTGTGTGTGTGTGTGTGTGTTTGTGTGTGTGTGTGTGTGTGTGTGTTTGTGTGTGTGTGTGTGTGTGTCTGTGTGTGTGTGTGTGTGTGTGTGTGTGTGACGTCAGGAGCTTTGTGGCGATGGCACCGACATGAATGTAATATTACGAAGTCAATCGTCGTATTTTTTCTGGTCATGACGTCAGCATGTATTTCGTTGTGACGTCAGATGGTTGGATGGCTGATCTCCTCAGGCTCGTGGTTGTGACTGGGGATGTCATAGTTGTGACGTAGTCGGTTTTGTGACGTATTTCATGCTGTGACGCAATCGGTGTCATGACGTAGTCGATTTGTGAGGTAGTCGGTATTGTGACGTAGTTGATGTTGTGGTTATGACGACACGTCACGGAAGTTAGAATGTGACGTCATTAAAGATACTCTTCTGACGTATCCAAGACTCCACCACTGACGTCACCAGAGTTGCACTGGTGACGTCTCACTAGTGTCAAGTGACGTCACTAAGTTCTGTGACGGCATTGCCAGAATTTTGCAATCGACGTCACTATGGTTCTGTTAGTGACGTCACCGGGATGTCATCATTGCTGCATTTATGACATCATCAGCATTGTAGTTGTGCTTTTACTTGTGTTCGTTACTGACTCTCCCAGCGGTGGGATAATGACGTCAGTCAAGTTCCCGTGACGTCACTGGGGTTATCCAGTGACATCACTTTGGTTATGCCCATGACGTCATCTGTAGTTGAGACGTTAGGGACTCAACGCTGACGTCATAAGAGCTGTGACATCACTGAAGCCCTGGCTGTGAAGACAGTGATGTCATCCACACACCTTACAACCACATCACGCTGAGGGCCTGTGTCAAGGGTTGTAACCATCCTCCACGGGTGTGGTGGGTGTATGTAACTGTTGTGACTAACACTGAGTCGTTGTTGTGGTTATGGCCACAGTCATGTCCCCCAAGGGAGGTTGTAGTAGACGTTCTGTGGCATACGTTGACGCTGCAGGAGGTTGTAGGTCTGGTTGTGGCTACAGTTCAGTCGTAAGTCGATTGTGGTTGTAGGAAAGTCAGTGTATGTGTGTTTGCGTGACCTGGAGGGGTTATAGCTGTTGTGGTTGTCTGTATGGTTGTTGGAGGGTGTTGCCGGCGAATATCATCGTTCAATTTCGTTACTGTGGTTGACTGTGTGGTTGTTGGTGTTGGCTGTGCTTGTATGGGAGGTTGTTGAGACTCGGTAAATGTGGTTGACTGCTAGACTGTTTGTGACGGGTGTATATAACTTGTTGTGACTGACAATGAGTCCTTGTTGTGGTTTTGTGGTTGTTTGGCTGTGCATGAGAGGTTCTTAAATGGTTGGATGTTGTAGTTTTGTGGTTGTGGCCGTGCATGAGGGTGTCGTAAATGGTTGGATGTTGTGGTTTTGTGGTTGTGGCCGTGCATGAGGGTGTCGTAAATGGTTGGATGTCGTGGTTTTGTGGTTGTTTGGCCATGCATGAGGGTGTCGTAAATGGTTGCGTGTTGTAGATTTGTGGTTGTTTGGCTGTGCATGAGAGGTTCGTAAATGGTTGGATGTTGTAGTTTTGTGGTTGTGGCCGTGCATAAGGGTGTCGTAAATGGTTGGATGTTGTAGTTTTGTGGTTGTGTGGCCGTGCATGAGGGTGTCGTAAATGGTTGGATGTTGTGGTTTTGTGGTTGTGGCTGTGCATGAGGGTGTCGTAAATGGTTGGATGTTGTAGTTTTGTGGTTGTGGCCGTGCATGAGGGTGTCGTATATGGTTGGATGTTGTGGTTTTGTGGTTGTTTGGCTGTGCATGAGAGGTTCGTAAATGGTTGGATGTTGTAGTTTTGTGGTTGTGGCCGTGCATGAGAGGTTCATAAATGGTTGGATGTTGTAGTTTTGTGGTTGTGGCCGTGCATGAGAGGTTCATAAATGGTTGGATGTTGTAGTTTTGTGGTTGTGGCCGTGCATGAGAGGTTCATAAATGGTTGGATGTTGTAGTTTTGTGGTTGTTTGGCTGTGCATGAGGGTGTCGTAAATGGTCGGTGGTTGTAGCTCAGTGCTTGGTTGTTGGTACGAGATGTTCCTGGTTCTTCTGGTGTGGTTGAGCGGGTCTGCGGGAAGGGTATCTGCTGATGGTGGTTCTTTTATGTGTTTGGTTGATGAACATGGTTGTGGTGGTAGACGCTGTGTCTTCGGTTGACTCTAGCTATGTTTCTTGTGGTGAATTGCTGTGGTGTGGGGATGTTGTGGTGGTCGGAGGTGGGTTGAGATTTGGCGTGTCGGTCCTGGTGACCTTGTGTGGTAGGCGTGACTGGTTTTGTGTGGTTCGTGACTGACTCTGTGTGTGTGTGTGTGTGTGTGTGGTAGCTATTGGGTTGTTGACGGCAGTGAATTTTTACCCCCCTGGTTGTCCCGGTTGTTTCCTCATGGTTATTGATGGCTTGTACATGTACGGGGTTGTGGCAGAGGATGGGTATTGTGAGGAGCATGACCTCCTCCTCCCCTTCCCCAGCTTCTATGTCACAGTTTCGTCCGTTAACGTCAAGGGAGGATTTGGCCCGCATCACGTCTTGCCTAGCCTTGCCTGCCCTCCCTCAACCTGGGCCAAGCAGACGATGTTTATCGATGCAGAACAGAAGTCTCGACGCTTGTCATTGGCTCACGCAACATCCCACCTCGACTCTGATAGGTCCGGGGGGGGGGGGGGGATATCATAGAAAGGCTTCGCCTCATTGGCCAGAGTGGTATAGAAGAAGGATGTGTATTGGCTCGTCCTCTGTGAACTTACTGCAACAAGAACTTGTGGTGATGGTCATAGCTTTATAGAAATTGATTTATATCTCAGTTCCGCTGTATAAGAAGTACGTCAGGTGTGCTTTGTGTGTGTGTGTGTGTGTGTGTGTGTGTGTGTGTGTGTGTGTGTGTGTGTGTGTATGTAATTACGTCGATACTGGATGCGACAAACTTTGCATCCAATGTCACGAGATACGTTGTAGTCTCGGTCGTCCTGAGCGTTCGTTGGTAGTTACACGTTGGTCGGGGACGTCAGAAGCCCAGCAGGTCTTCCTTAAATTTCGTGTGTCCTTCGTTGGGCCAGGCAGGAGGAGGGCGGCCAACGGCGGCCAAGGGCTGGCTGGCGGTCAGCAGGAGGCCGGGTCCAGCGCGCATGACCGGCCAAGAGAGGTAACCTCCTGCACCGTGTATTGATTGCTGCCCGTATGCAAATATGAAACGGAAACAGGACTCGTACCATTCCTTAGGGACATTACTTCTGGCCCTGCGTCACTTAGGGAGGGAGAGGGAGGAGGTCATGGCCCTCAGTATGGTGGACTGGTAGGTGAGTCTACCATCAAGGGAGAGCCTTCGAGGGAACAGAACCTACCTGACCCTTGGGTTTTTAAAGTCCTCTTTTTCCCCCCATTTGTTTTTACCTTTTACGCAGCGGGAGACTGGAATGTGTCGTCTGGGAGCGGTTGTGTTAAGGTGGTGTAGCGAGCTAGAGGGAGGACCCAGTCGAGCAAGGAGCGGACGTACCTGTGAGCGGGGTTGTGCGGTGGGGGGCGCAGGCAGTGGTGCCGCAGGTATGCTGCCGCAGGTAGGTCACCTCCTGGGAGCACTAGTGACACTGGCGAGGAGGAAGTGGGCGGGCGCCTGACGGAGGCACGGAGGACAGGCTGGGACTGAGGGCGCGGCACTGGGGTAGAGGCGCCCTGCACGCCTGGCGAGGGAGCAGGTGAAGGCGGCGGGAGAGGCGGGCCGGGCGTGCACCAGGCACCAACACCGCAGAAGACGGGGCTGCCACGCGCCACCTCCCTGGCACCTCCCCTTAACAGCTCTCGTGGCACCCGCTGCCCGCTACCTCCCGACGCTTGCCTTTACCTCCAGCCTCCCTACCTGGGCGGCCTGACCACCTCCCTCCTCCTGCCCTACACGACAGGTCGCAGAGGCCTCGCTGGTTTCCTGGTGCCTAGAATTTACGTGCGTCCAGGGCCCCTGCCTGCGACTCTGAATTACCTGGTCGTGCGAGGGCTGGCAACCGAGATTCCAGCGGCAACCTTTTGGAATAGCTGGAACGAAGGCCGCGCGGCCATTGGCCGGGCGGGCGGTGACGTCACTGCCGGGCAGCGTTGATTGGCCGGATCGGGCGAGCGGCCAGACAGCAAGTGGGGCCGGGTTGTGAGCAAGAGCGGCACGTATTGATGCCACGGGAGAGCCACCGCTCCCGGCGACAAGCTACACTTGTGGCACTCGTCCCTCTCCTCAGCTGACCATTATTCCTCCTGTTTAGGATGACACTGTAGAGGCAGCCGACGCCTGACCGGGTCTACAGGCAAGCTACAGTCCCCTTCCTCCCTCCGCCCAGCCCCCCCTTTACACCCACGGGCCGCCCGACATTCTCAATCTAATGACCTGCCCTGACCCCCCCCTCTGACATGACACCCTCCCCTCTCTCTGCCATGACCCTCTGGCAGAGGTCGTGAGGCGAATTAATAGGACGCAGCGGGTTAGGATGAGGCACACAGGATGCCGCCCCCCCCACTCTCCCTTCTCCCTCAGGCACGCGAGGTGTCTACCCTCACACTCCTCATGCATTCACTCACTGTCTCAGTTCACCACCGCCCTCACCTTCCCCGTGGGAGGTTGGGAGGGAGGGAGGAAGTTATCGTCCTGCCCCCACACCGCGTCAGCAGCACCAGTTCCATTTAGAATAAATTTGACGACGTGGGAGTCGACCAGAGCCCGGGGCACGTGAGGCTGGTCGAGTGTGTGTGTGTGTGTGTGTGTGTGTGTGTGTGTACGTGGGGGGGGGGGGCGTCACACATACCCCGTGGGGGAAGGGCGTCACACATACCCCGTGGGGGAAGGGCGTCACACATACCCCGTGGGCGAAGGGCGTCACACATACCCCGTGGTGGAAGGGCGTCACACATACCCCGTGGGGAAAGGGCGTCACACATACCCCGTGGGGAAAGGGCGTCACACATACCCCGTGGGGGGAGGGCGTCACACATACCCCGTGGAGGGAGGGCGTCACACATACCCCGTGGAGGGAGGGCGCCACACATACCCCGTGGGGGGAGAGCGTCACACATACACCGTGGAGGGAGGGCGTCACACATACCCCGTGGGGGAGAGCCTGGGTAGCGACGGACGTCAAGCACAGCCTGTGTTACGGACGGACATCACGTACTGCACGTATGGCCTGCTTGATGAATATCACGTACGTCATGTACGACGGAGAAACGTGGCCTGTTTCACGTGCAGCCTACACGACCAACGTCACGTACAGCCTACACGACCGACGTCACGTACAGCCTGCACGACCGACATCACGTACAGCCTACACGACCGACGTCACGTACAGCCTACACGACCGACATCACGTACAGCCTACACGACCGACATCACGTACAGCCTACACGACCGACATCACGCATGGGCTGGGCGGCGACCAGGTTGACGTCATAGTCGGGTCGAAACACGGACGCTGAAAGTTTCTGGTTTTCTTTAAAAGGATAAAGAAAAAATATCCATAATTTTATGTTCTTATGAAAAGGATTTCCAAACTCACGAAGAAACACACACACACACACACACACACACACACACACACACACACACACACACACACACACGAATGAAAAGAGAAAAATACGTTGGCAAATACAAAGAGACAGACTGACAAAGATGCATTGAGAGAGAGAGAGAGAGAGAGAGAGAGAGAGAGAGAGAGAGAGAGAGAGAGAGAGAGAGCTGGCTCTGGGGAGGCAGAATCTCTCCACAACTTTTTTCTATCACGAAACGCTTCCAAAACCCCGGCTCCCTCTCTCCCTCCCCAACACCAGCCCCAGACCATCTCCCTCTCTGCCTCCAACACCAGCCCCAGACCATCTCCCTCTCTGCCTCCAACACCAGCCCCAGACTACCACCCTCTTTCCCCCCCCAACACCAGCCCCAGACCATCTCCCTCTCTGCCTCCAACACCAGCCCCAGACTACCACCCTCTTTCCCCCCCAACACCAGCCCCAGACCATCTCCCTCTCTGCCTCCAACACCAGCCCCAGACCATCTCCCTCTCTGCCTCCAACACCAGCCCCAACCCTCACCCTTTCGTACACCATAGCCACACCAGGTAATACCAGTCCCCACACCAACCCTAACTAGGTAGCGCCAGCCCTCACCAGGTAACGCCAGCCCCACCAGGTAACACCAACCCTCACCAGGTAACACCAGCACCCACCAGGTAACACCAGCCCCCACCAGGTAACACCAGCCCTCACCAGGTGACGCCAGCCCCACCAGGTAACGCCAGCCCCCACCAGGTAACACCAACCCTCACCAGGTAACACCAGCCCCCACCAGGTAACGCCAGCCCCCACCAGGTAACGCCAGCCCTCACCAGGTAACACCAGCCCTCACCAGATAACACCAGCCCCCACCTGGTAACACCAGCCCCCACCAGGTAACACCAGCCCTCACCAGGTAACACAAGCCCCTACCAGGTAACACCAGCCCTCACCAGGTAACACCAGCCCTCACCAGGTAACACCAGCCCTCACCAGGTAACACCAGCCCCACCAGGTAACACCAGCCCTCACCAGGTAACACCAGCCCTCACCAGGTAACACCAGCCCTCACCAGGTAACACCATCCCTCACCAGGTAACACCAGCCCTCACCAGGTAACACCAGCCCTCACCAGGTAACACCAGCCCTCACCAGGTGACACCAGCCCTCACCAGGTAACACCAGCCCTCATCAGGTAACACCAGCCCCCACCAGGTAACACCAGCCCTCACCAGGTAACACCATCCCTCACCAGGTAACACCATCCCTCACCAGGTAACACCAGCCCTCACCAGGTAACACCAGCCCTCACCAGGTAACACCAGCCCTCACCAGGTGACACCAGCCCTCACCAGGTAACACCAGCCCCCACCAGGTAACACCAGCCCTCACCAGGTAACACCAGCCCCCACCAGGTAACACCAGCCCTCACCAGGTTCACTATCCTGTCTGTTCCCAACCCTCACTATTCACTATCTATTTAGTTCACCATCCGTAGAATTCGCTGTCCTCAGTTCACCATCGCCGGTATTCACCATTCACACTGTTCACTTTCCTTACTCAAGGGTCGCACCGTCGTGTTCAAGGGTCGTTCTCTAGTGTTCAAGGGTCGTATCGTAGTGTTCAAGGGTCGCACCGTCGTGTTCAATGGTAGCACCGTCGTGTTCAAGGGTCGCACCATCGTGTTCAAGGGTCGTATCGTAGTGTTCAAGGGTCGCACCGTCGTGCTCAAGGGTCGCACCGTCGTGCTCAAGGGTCGCACCGTCGTGTTGAAGGATCGTATCGTCGTCTCCAAGGATCGTACCGTCGCCGTGTTCAAGGGTCGTACCGTCGTGTTCAATGGTCGTACCGTTGTGCTCAAGGGTCGCACCGTCGTGCTCAAGGGTCGCACCGTCGTGCTCAAGGGTCGCACTGTCGTGTTGAAGGATTGTATCGTCGTCTCCAAGGATCGTACCGTCGTCGTGTTCAAGGGTCGTACCGTCGTCGTGTTCAAGGATCGTACCGTCGTCGTGTTCAAGGATCGTACCATCGTCGTGTTCAAGGGTCGTACCGTCGTCGTGTTCAAGGGTCGTACCGTCGTCGTGTTCAAGGATCGTACCGTCTTCGTATTCAAGGATCGTACCATCGTCGTGTTCAAGGGTCGTACCGTCGTCGTGTTCAAGGACCATACCGTCGTCGTGTTCAAGGATCGTACCATCGTCCTTAAAGAGTATGATGGTACACACACACACACACTGATGCCATCACCTTCACACATGTTGCCACATCTTGATCACTCTCACTCTGGCATTGGTGTCAGTCCACACTGACACATGTCCTACATCCACACCCACCCAGCTACAACATCCACACCCACCCAGCTACATCCACACCCACCCAGCTACATCATCCACACCCACCCAGCTACAACATTCACACCCACCCAGCTACATCCACATCCGCCCACCCAGCTATATCCACACTCGTCCAGCTACATCCACACCCACCCAGTTACAACATCCACACCCACCCAGCTACAACATCCACACCCACCCAGCTACAACATCTACTCCCACCCAGCTACATCCACACCCACCCAGCTACATCATCCACACCCGCTCAGCTACAACATCCACACCCACCCAGCTACAACATTCACACCCACCCAGCTACAACATCCACACCCACCCAGCTATAACATCCACACCCGCCCAGCTACATCCACATCCACCCACCCAGCTATAACCACACTCGTCCAGCTATATCCACACCCATCCAGCTACATCCACACCCACCCAGCTACATCCACACCCGCCCAGCTACGCCTTCACCCACCTAGCTGCATCCGCAGCCACCCACCTGCATCCACACGTACCCAGCTACATCCATATCTGCCCAGCTACATCCACACCCACCCAGTTGCATCCACACTCACCCAGCTACATCCACACCCACCCAGTTGCATCCACACTCACCCAGCTACATCCACATAAACCCAGTTGCATCCACACTCACCCAGCTACATCCACACTCGCCCAGATACATCCACACCCATCTAGCTACACCCACATCCACCCAGCTACATCCACATCGTCCCAGTTACATCCACACCCGCCCAGCTACATCCACATCCTCCCAGGTAAACTTGATTGTAACGATATTCACACACCACAGCATTGCCATCCACTCTCCTCATTCCACCACTCCACACCCTCAGTCAACCCACTCCACCACTTCTTACCCTCCTCAACCCATTCTCCCCACAACCCACCCTTCTCAGTCAACCCACCCCACGTTCTCTCCCCCACCGTTAACCCACGCCATCCTTTCTCCCCCTCAGTTACACCCCCCCCCCCCAATCATCCACCACCATCACCACCACCATTCCCATTCAGTTAACCATCCCACCCCACCCCTCCATCACCCTATCATCCTCTCTTCCACCCATACACCACCCCTCCCTCCAACTCTCCACCAACACACTCCACCAGACGTCCTTACCTTCAGCAGTCCATCTCTTACCCCATCCCATGCCTCCCCACACACATGCCTCCCCCACACACATGCCTTCCCCACATACATGCCTCCCCCACACACATGCCTACCCCACACTCATGCCTTCCCCACATACATGCCTCCCCCACACACATGCCTCCCCCACACACATGCCTTCCCCATACACATGCCTTCCCCAACACACATGCCTTCCCCACACACATGCCTTCCCCACACACACACACATGCCTCCCCCCCCCACACACACATGCCCTCCCCACACTCATGCCCTCCCTACTGTTTCAGTTAGTCTTCATCTTTGTCGGGGTCATATTTTATACTTACATCAATACTGGCATGTGTGTGTGTGTGTGTGTGTGTGTGTGTGTGTGTGTGTGTGTGTGTGTGTGTGTGTGTGTGTGTGTGTGTGTGTGTGTGTGTGTGTGTGTGTGTGTGTGTGTGTGTGTGTGTGTGTCTGTGTGTGTGTGTGTGTGTGTATATGTGTGTGTGTGTGTGTGTGTGTGTGTGTGTGTGTGTGTGTGTGTGTGTGTGTGTGTGTGTGTGTGTGTTTGTTTTATGTGTTTTAAATAAATTAGGAAAAATTCCCTCGATATACGTAAAGGAATCCCTAAGTATAACCTAAAGGAATTCCTAAATGTATACCTAAAGGAAATGTTTTCTTGTAGACTCATTCTCGTTCTTCATCTTCGTCAAACTTATTTTTCCTGTATGTTTAAATCTCATTCGAGTAAGTATCTTCCATTTCTGTACAGACTGGCCCTCCCTGAAGTTTGTCTCACTTTTGAAGCAATCTCTGAAGTTATGTCTGCCAAACCTTGTTACTGGACTTCAGGCAGAGTCTCACTGAAGCTGTACTAATGCAATTACCTCCATCTCTGCCCCCCTCACACCACTCTGAACACGATATCTCATAAGGATTCTCCTCTTTCTTCTTTTAAATCATCCTTGAATGTTGGCCTAGCCAATCCTCCTATGGATTCTGATACCAAGTAATGAGTCTGGATGTCTTGATGGGGCAGGAACAGGTATTCAACCCTCTTTTTTCAGCACTATGGTACGTTCCTCAATTATTCTCTCATGACCTCTGACTTGACCTGTGTGGATCATGTGAGAGGGCACTCCAAACATTCCCAATGGTCGTCCCGGCGTGCGCAAGGGTCGTACCGTCGTTTGCCAGGGGTAGTACCGTCGTGCGCAAAGGGTCGAACCGTCGTGGGCAAAGGATCGTACCCCTTGTGTCCAAGGGACTTAACCGTCGTGCTCACGAATCGTATCTCCGAACTCAAACGGGTTTAAAGTTGCAGCTTCCTCGACGCTGCATGCTCACGAAAATTAGGTTTAAAGTTGTGTCCCTTGGTCCTGCCTGGCCCGCATATGGCCAGGGAATGCAAGAGGTGAGGATGAAGGTGTACTCCCCTCACACCCTTGTGTCCCCAGGGAGTTCACTAAGAACTGGAGACTCCATCATCCCTCGGTGTCTTTCCATGATGTTCACCCGGTACACCCACGCCCAACTCACACTGCCTGGAATGTATGAGACACGTTTAAAGATGCCGAGTCTGGCGAGGCGTGCCCTGAGGAGGTTTGAATCAATGGAGGTACATACCTCGATCCTCTTCAGTATACAGGAGCATCAGATTTATAGAGCTTTGCCTTCGTATACTCCCAGACGGGTTTGGTATTCGGGAGGGAAGTTCGTCTTCGAGGGTCTAGCTAAAGAATTCCAGATGAGGTGTTTGGAGGACCAGAGCTTCGTCGTCAATGATTCCGGGATCAGTGTTGTCATAAGAGTCTACGATGTAGAAAACTGGATCTGATAGACGATAGAATATCAGACGAATATAAAAAACAAGTGAAAATCTGGGCTGTTTTGCGAAAGTAAAAGAGGTTTTGATCTTCGTCAAAATCCTTACCGAACCTGGACGTTGTCAGATCCCCAAACCTTTCATGTTTTCGACAACTTCCGATTCATTTATCATGTAACATCATCCACCGTCCTCAGATCCTACCAACCCTCAGTTTACTAAATGTTAACTGTGATTACATTCAAAACAACCAGCAGACGTGACTGGCGCTGTGTTAAATACAAGATAAAAATGTAGTTTTATCATTATCACCCCGCCATTACTGCGTTCACATCAGTTCTCAGACTTCATCTCATCCTAGGCTGAACTGGTTCATTGTTTCATCTTCCGTCTGATGTGTAACAGTGTTTCATTCTAGTCTGAACCGATCCAGTGTTTTTTTTCCAGTGTGAATCGTAACAATGTTTCTAGTCTGAACCGATCCAGTGTTTTTCTCCAGTATGAATCGTAACAATGTTTCTTTCCTTTCTGAACTGAACACAGTCCCCCGCTCTCAATTTTCTTAATCTTGTATTCAGTTTGAATTGGTTCAGTGTTGTTTTAGTACTCCAGCAGCAATCTATCACAGTTCTCCCGGTGATCCGTCCAATTGTCAATCAATCCATGAGTTTTGTCAGTTTTCTACCAATGCCTTCACTTTTCTATCAGAATATCATCAACACATTATCGACTCAGTATACTTTATCAGTGATCTGTACGCATTTTATCAGTAGCCTACGACTTCTTTATCAATACTCTATCTGTATTCTATCAATGCTCTATCAGTACTCTATCAGCACTTCCTCAAAGCTCTGTCAAAACACTCTGTTATCGCTCTATCAATACCCCACCAATGCTCTATTACTGACCCATCAACTTCCCATTCACAATGACCTTTGAGACTTGTCTTTGACTCATCACATTGCCCACCTCACATCTCACCCCCCTCTGTGCACCTCCCATACCCTGCATCGATGGAGGAGGGGGAAAAAAAAAGAGATGATATCCTTGAGCTCTTGCAAATAGAGTCAGTAGAGTAAAAAAAAAAGCTCTGGTCGTCTCTCGCAGGAACAGTTTTCTATTTTCGTGACGTCGTCCAGGAAATTCGTCTTTCCTCCTGAGGGAACTTGGGAGGCGGGTTGGAAAGTTACACACAATGGCCAAGGGAGACGACACTTGCAGGGAAGGAGTTCACAGTAAGTGTTCGAGTGACAGACCCGAGAGTTGACGATATAGGGAGGGAGAGATAGATGCCTCCCTCTCCGACGGGCATTACTGGGGTACCTGCTGAGCTCTGACGATGCCTGTAGACCTAAAATGTGTCAACTTTCGGGTTCCCATTCGACAAGAGCAAGAGTCGCAGACAATCGTCCGTAGACTCTACGCTCCAGCCTTTCCCCTTGTAGTGCTTTGCGAACTCACCACGAAATACCTTGAGCTCCGTCTTGCTGGAATTATTACTTCCATAATCCCTACACTCGTAGCTGTAATCCCAGGCACCTGCTGTAGAAATCTGCTACACTGAGAGGTACACTGGAGCGACACTCGGTAATCTAATGAAATTTCTACTCATCCACAAACGTCTCGCCACTGGAGAAATACACATGTAAGACGGAAGTACGCCGAGGACACAGGCCGTCTATACAACACGGCAAAGACTTAGTCATCCTATTCTCCAGTGAAACATCAAGTCGCAACATTCAATGTTCTCTCTTGAAAACAGAAGCAGGAAAGATACGATGAGACGAGCGAGAAGTATTGTAAGAATAGAACAGAAGACGCTTGAGATCTCTCTGTAAGGGCACCACACCGCTCGACCACCTGGCGGCTAAGAAGCCCCCCAGGACGTCCCCTCGACCAGACTTCAACCAAACCTTAGCCATATCCTAGCCAGACCTCGTCCACATCCTAGCAGACCTTGGCCACATCCTCGGCCACACACTAACCTACTGTTGCGAAGTTCGATTTAAGACATTTTACAACTTCAGCAAGTTCATTGTTGATTCAATCCTGTAAATTTCAATTCGGAATCAGAAAGACGATTATAAGATCCTGGCCAGATATGGCAGGCAGAAGCTACTCCCCAAAGGATGGTGCCGGAAGGATAGTCCTGGAGATTGACCCAGAGTCTGGCCCTAGAAGACAGCCATGGAGTTCTGGAGGCAGAGGACGACCCTTAAAGTGGCCCTAAGGAATATATCCCTCAGCCCACAAACACTCGACACAACCCAACACATTCCCTCAGGGTAACTACACAACGAACTGGTCGCTTTACTGGAACACAACGACCAGAGTCATGTGTGCTGCGATGGTACGTAACTTGAAAGCTTCAGTTACGACGCTCGGGACACTACGTCAAGTGTTCCAGTAACGATGACATGAGAGGGGGAGGAGCAGGAGGAGGAGGTAACTTGTTGGTGTGAATCGTCCCAAGATGTAGTTCGGCTGAAGCCAGCCAGCCGGCTAGGCAGCTGGTGATGGGAGCCGCCTGTCAAGCAGGTGGTGCTAGAGGTCGTTAGCCAGGCCCGGTGGCCTGGCAGCTGGTGTTAAGGGCCGCCAGCTGGCTGAGTCTGGCCTCGTAACGATGGCCAAGATGGTACTTAACAACCCTAGCCTGACGTCATCGCTCTTGCCTGTTCGTATTGGCTGAAAAATTATTCATTCGTTTCAGACGAAAAATATTGATCTGTATGACGTAATCTGGTTCTTTATTTCAGATTTATATCTCGTTGTATTCGAGACATCGATGATAATATTCCCATGGCACTTTATTCTGGCAGAAGTTTGCCAGTGGTTAGAATATCTTTACAATATTCTGAATGTCTATAGTATTCCCATATAGTGTCTCGTAACATTCACACGAGCAGTGCCTCGTAATATTCATATGAGTATAGTGTCCCGCAATATTCACACAAGCAGAGTCTCATAATATTCATGTAAGCAGAGGGTCTCGTAATATTCACACGAGTTAGAGTATTCGTAAGGTTCACATGATAGGAGTATCCTGTATATTCAATGCAGTACAGTGTCGTGTAATATTCACACGAGTACAGAGTCGTGTAATGTTTACATGGCTAAAGTGTTTTGGAATATTCACACGAGTACAGGGTCGTGTAATGTTTACATGGCTAAAGTATATTGTAATATTCACACGAGTACAGGGTCGTGTAATGTTTCCATGACTAAAATCTTGTAATATTCACACGAGTACAGGGTCGTGTAATGTTTACATGGCTAAAATATCTTGTAATATTCACACGAGTACAGGGTCGTGTAATGTTTACATGGCTAAAATATCTTGTAATATTCACACGAGTACAGGGTCGTGTAATGTTTACATGGCTAAAATCTTGTAATATTCACACGAGTAGAGTCTTGTTTGGAAGCTAAGAGATTTCCTGGCAGAACTTTTCTATTACATTCTCTCTGTCAGAATCTCTTTATTTGTTGAGACATTCCTAGCATACGAGTAAGAATTCTGGAGACAATTTGGCATAGAGTGCCTCTTCAGTCTTCGCAGATTTGGAATTGGGGGAAAAAATTTTCAAAATAGGAAGAAGGTATTTCACGCAATGGTAGACCATGTTGTTACTGTCAGCAGTTTCAAAGATGATGATAGATGACCTCACACACACACACACACACACACACACACACACACACACACAGCAGCAGCCAAACCCCATAGACTATTGCAAGGTACCATCCTCTCCCTCCCCCCTTGACCACCACACACACGCGCTCTGCACCACTACGCGGGAACCAAAAGTGACTCGCCACACCAACCACACTGTAGGTGTGTGTGTGTGTGTGTGTGTGTGTGTGTGATCGTCAACGTCATCACGTGATTTACAGACGTCACAACACTCGCTGGCAGTCATGAATGAAGTATCGATGCTATTCAGCCTTGAGATGGGATGGTTTGGTTAGTCTTGTAGTCCTTATGATAGACGATAGTCTAAGTCTTAACGCTGTGGAGGGGTGTGAGTACGACGACTTTGCTCATCAGTACGATGGCTTTTTACTGATCGTGCCCAGAAAGGGAGTAAGTTATCGTACTCCAGGGGGGTGTTGGAAGGTCGTTGTCTTCGAGGTGTCTACTCAATGACTTGTAAGTCATCGTATTCGAGGAGCTGAATCTCCTCGAACGAAGGTTTGAGTCATCGTACTTAAAGGGTACTTAAGGGCTTAATTCATCGTACTTAAAGGTTTAATTCATCGTACTTAAGGGTCTAATTCATCGTACTTAAGGGTTTAATTCATCGTACTTAAGGAGTTAATTCGTCATACTCAAGGAATTAATTCACTGCACTTCAGAGCATAATTCGTCGTACTTTTGGGGGGATTAATTCATCGTTCTTAAGGGGTTAAGATGAGGAAGACTCGACCCTCGAAAGAGTCAGCAAGTCCTGAGCGGCACAACACAACCTGGAGGATCCAGTAACCGAGGTTTGATCATCCTTGTGTTACTACCAGACCCGCACCAGCTGATCCTGCCACCCGGAATGTTGTTTGTGAGATGAAAGAATGTGAGAAAAGTGTTTTTGTTATTTTTCATACGTTTCATGCGGTTATAAAATATTCATGTGGCCATGAAAAGCTAAGGTCGTGTTGGTCTCTGCCATGAGCGAATGTTAAAGGAATTTCTGTCCTGTGTTTTCTGTGTTCCGCGACGTGAGAGTGATGAAAACATTTTCTGTTTTGTGTTTCGTCGTTTTCTTTAGTGTCATTCGTTGCTTTGTACAACACTCCATTGTCGGACTGGCAGGGAACCTCCCAGTGTATGACGCTGTTCTGAGGGCTCCTCGCAGCGTAGCTGAGGACGGAACACGTCGGTATAGAAGCTCCTTGTTAAGTAGCAGAGGCACAGGTCTTGTCGCTCCTGCCGGCCTGCCTCGCACTTTAAGTAGCAGGGTCACACATCATGTTCCTGCCTCACCTGCTTTGTTACGGAGGAAAGTCACAGGTCTCGTTCCTGCTCCGCTCTTCGTCAAGTAGCAGAGTTATTATAGATCTTGCCTCGCTCCTCGTCAGGTAGCAGGGTCAGGGATGTTCCTCTCGTGCCTCGTCCTCGTCAGGTAGCAGGGGTCAGGGATGTTCCTCTCGTGCCTCGCTCCTCGTCAGGTAGCAGGGTCAGCGATGTTCCTCTCGTGCCTCGTCCTCGTCAGGTAGCAGGGTCAGCGATGTTCCTCTCGTGCCTCGCTCCTCGTCAGGTAGCAGGGTCAGCGATGTTCCTCTCGTGCCTCGCTCTTCTAAAACAAGCTGACCTTCGCCTTGTTTTGTCTTCTGTACCCGGACGCCTCTCATCGTTCGCGCGCCCCATTTTGTTGTTGAGTTTCTAAACTGAGAAAAATAAGTCGCATTATCTTCTCGGGTTACACCGCCTCTTTTCATCAAATTATCATTGGGTTTCTCTCGTCTCGAAAACGTCATGCCAGGTATACCCCTGTATAGTAGGAGTTTAAACTGGTCTCAGACAGGGACCAAGAGGGTTTCTCTCGTCATGCCAGGTCCCCCTGTATAGTAAGAGTTCAAACTGGTCTCAGACAGGGACCAAGAGCACTGAGGCAGGGCAAAATACACTTTGGTTAGAAAATGTATTTTCTTTAACACTCCCTCCATTAGCATTTGTATGTAGCCGTGAAGAAGGGGAGGTACAGAAAGTGAATCGAGATCTGAGAGACGTAGGAAATCTGAAGGTTTTATATGTACTGTGATTTTGTAGGTTTTACGACTTCGAAAGCTGGCAGCGAGGAGCTAAACAGGGACGTGTATGTGTGTGTGTGTGTGTTCCAAATGTTCTCAAGGAAATTAGCGAGGTTGCCGCCCCCCACGACCACCACACGAACGGTGCCCCTCAGTTTATGAACAGTTGAGGGAGGAGGAGGTGTAGCGTCCCCATGACCTTCCTCTTCCCCGCTAGGGGTCACATGGGAGGGTGTGGTGGGAGCAGAGGGTAGTACCCCCATACTACGACTACTACCACGACTACTACTACTACTACTACTATGCTACTACTACTATTCCACTACTACTACTGCTACCACTACTACTACTATTGCTACTACTATTCCACTACTACTACTACTACTTCTGAACGCTACCTCCCTAACCTCTCTGGACCACCAGTCCACCACCCACTCTCCTCCTCGGATCCTGCCGGCCTGCCCAGCCAGCCAGACACCCACGCACTGCCAGTACTCCCTCCCTCCCACAGTCCACCATTCCTCTGGCCACAACGGCACCGTGCCACCCACGCACCGCCCCCTGACCCCTCCCCCTCCATGGCACATACCAGCGCTCAGCCAGCAGCAGCAGCAGCAGCAGCAGTATCGACCAAGGGCAGGCAGTAAGCTGGTGGGGCGTCCCAGGTGGTGATGCTCCACACGGCCCGCCCGCCTCCCACCCTCCCTCCACACACACAACACCCACGCTAATAGCACCTCGGATTCGATACCTTTTCCCCCCCTGAGCTCTTCTGGGTTCACGTAGCTCGCTGTAAGTTCACCTGGGTCTCACTCCTTAGGTCTGCTGAGACATCGTGGGTCCTACAGGGCCCTTGGCTCTGGGTCTTCCTCACTACCGCTACACTTCCGATGGTCAGAATACCATCAGTTCCTGTGGGGGTCTCTCTCTGGTCGACCCCGACACACACGTCTGTACATATACACACACACCAAGTGGCATGGGTTTAGGTTTGGTTGGGTCTTGCTGGCTTCGAAGAGGATTTGCCTGTCGTCATCCAGGATGTAATTCACTCTGGTTGGGTCCTGATGGGTTCTGATGGGGTTCCTGTGGGTACGAGTGAGTTTCACCGGGTGTTTAATGCCTTCCTCCTCCCGGCCGGCCTCTAACCTACTTTCTATCGGATCAACATTATTTTGTCGAGGTTCTCCTTTGCTACTTCTGCGTCCGACTAGCTATTGTTCTAATTCCTTTTTAGATTATGCTGACTATTGTTATCCTGACCCCCTGCTGGGCCATGCATGCTACCTATTGTTTAAACCCTTCTGAGACCTGCTGAATCGTACTATCTGCTGTTTGTACCTGCTGAGGCCTGCTGTAATCTACTGAGGCTTGCTGAAACCTGCTAAACCTGCTAAGGCCTGCTGTAACCTGTTGAGGCCTGCTGTAATCTACTAAGGCCTGCTGTAACCTGCTGAGGCCTGCTGTAACCTACTGAGGCCTGCTCTAACCTACTGAGGCCTGCTCTAACCTACTGAGGCCTGCTCTAACCTACTGAGGCTTGCTGAAACCTGCTAAACCTGCTAAGGCCTGCTGTAACCTGCTGAGGCCTGCTGTTTGTACCTGCTGAGGCCTGCTGTAACCTACTAAGGCCTGCTGTAACCTACTAAGGCCTGCTTTAACCTACTAAGGCCTGCTGTAACCTACTAAGGTCTGCTGTAACCTGCTGAGGCCTGCTGTAACCTACTGAGGCCTGCTGTAACCTGCTGAGACCTGCTGTAACCTACTGAGGCCTGCTGTAACCTACTGGCATCTGCTGTAACCTACTGAACCTGCTGTAACCTGCTGGCATCTGCTTGGCCCCAGTAGATCCTGATGACGACCCCCCCAGCACGGCTCCTGTAAGCAGGACCTGCTGATGGTGTTGAGCATTATCATCCCACTGATCCCATCGCTCCATTATGGTTGAAATACCTCGTGTGAGCAATACAAGAAACGCACATTTATGAGTCATATTTTCGCAGCGAAAATTTCCAGGAACGTTTGGCAATAATCACAACGATATGTAAATTGTGGAAATTGACAGAAAAAAAATATATTTCGTTTCTATTTTCTTCTCTCGTTTTCAGTGTTTCGTGTCGATGGTTACCAGATATATATATATATATATATAATATATATATATATATATATATATATATATATATATATATATATATATATATATATATTTCTTTTTTTTTCATACTATTCGCCATTTCAGCGTTAGCGAGGTAGCGTTAAGAACAGGGATTGAGCCTTTGAGGGAATATCCTCACTTAGGCCCCTTCTCTGCTCCTTCTTATGGAAAATTAAAAACAGGAGGAGAGGATTTCCAATCCCCTGCTCCCTCCCCATTTAGTCGCCTTCTACGACACGAAGGAAGTATTCTTTCTCCCCTATCCCCAGGGATGATATATATATATATACATATATATATATATATATATATATATATATATATATATATATATATATATATATATATATATATGTGTGTGTGTGTGAGTGTGTGTGTGTGTGTGTGTGAGTGTGTATGTGTATGTATGTGTGTGTGTGTGTGTGAGTGTGTGTGTGTGTGTGTGTGTGTGTGTGTGTGTGTGTGTGTTGAATGATGGTGTGGGTTGAGCAGAGTACAACGTAAAGTGATTCTCGTAACATGAAGGTTGGTCCCTCACACTGGGCTGAACCTCGTGTGTTCGTGAGTGTGACTGCTGGACTGGCTCCTCCTCCTCCTGACCGTTCATGACGCGTGTTGCCAGTCACGAAGTGTGACCAACTGTTGGCATATGGAAAACCACGATGATCAGAGATGGTGTGGTTACTACACACACACACACACACACATACACACACACACACACACACACACACACACACACACACACATACACACACACACACACACACACACACATACACACACACATACGCACACTCACACACACACACACACACAGACACACACACTCACACACACACACACACACACACACACACACACACACACACACACACACACACACACACACACACACATACATACACACACACATACGCACACACACACACACACACACACACACACACTCACACACACACTCACTCACATACACACACACACACACACACACACTCACACACACACACACACACACACACACACACACACACACACACACACTCAGGTCCTGTTGGAGAGGTTTGGACGGTCAGGCTGAAGAAGCAGGTCAACAGACCTCTGTGTTAACTAATGATGCCAAGTATGGTTAGCTTGATGGTCTAATTGGTCGTTCTGACGAATATTATCAATATTGCGAATAGTTGAGATTAAATGATAAGTTTATGACTAGAAATTAAGATGACGTAAGTGGGAAAAGTGGGAAAGAAATCGATTATTTCGTACTGATAGACAACTGTCCACTGGCTTCCTTCAAAGTTTCTTCTGTGCTTTTACGTTCTTCATCCTTGGTACATGAACTGAGATGACCTGAGATTGTTCAAGGACATCCATCATTCTTGTACTAAAACTACAGAATGATACCATGGCTGATATCAGCAGTGAGCCAAGATAGACTTGAAATGTATCGCATTCTTCGGGGTCAGGTTAGGTCACTGATCAAGACCATATAGTTGTGATTACATCCGTTAACAGGATGGCTGGACGATGGGGACCTCGATGTATCTTTCCTCAACAGAAGAGAAAAGAACAGAACGTTTAAGGACTGGATCAACTTAGACCACATGGAAGAGAAACTGGATCAGAAATTACAACGAAGGAATGAAGAAATTACGAAACTCAGGAGTCGAATAGAATATCCTCAAGTGAAAGAAGATAACGCAAAACATGAGGGAAAATATTTTTGTAGGAAACCCACGGAAAACAAATGACCTCAGGAGGACATCCTGAGGAAAGAAGGTTAATTTCAGGTCAGAGAAAGAGGTTAGGACGCTCTTGAAATAGACCGACAATGGGAAATGCTCATAAAGTGAAGACTGGTAGGGAATAGAGGACAGGAAACGGTTAAGTTAGGTCCTGAGGCTGTGTGACGCAAACAGAGGCCGAGTGAGTGACGCTCAGGAGCGGAGAGATGTGAGCACACTGACACAAGGTCATACTTGAGTGTTAAGTGAAGGTATAGAGAAGGTGACATACACCGAGTGAGATCGAATGCTCAGAGAAGTGAGGTACTTGTTTAGGATCTGTGAAAGGTAACGAAAATTGGATATTCATAAGCCAGAACGTGGAGGGTTAGATGAAGCGACCCAGAAGGACTAAACCCACTATAGTGTGTGGGACCAAAGCTAAGGACGATGGTGAGACGAGAGACGTAGATAGACGTAAATTGCAGACGATATCTGGCGTTGGCGAAGACCATATTCTGGCCGAAGGGGAAAGAGAGAGAGAGAGAGAGAGAGAGAGAGAGAGAGAGAGAGAGAGAGAGAGAGAGAGAGAGATGACTGGAGTGTCTAATAAAAGGCTCCTTTATAGCCTCAGGAGATGACTGACGCAGTTTCAAAGACGAAAGAACCAGAAGATATATTGAAGGCGGGTGGAGACGACCCGTCATGATTACTTACCTTCAGAACGGAGTTTCTGTAGTGATTTGTTAGGCTTTGAGGTACTTAAGTTGGCTGAGTATCTTGCAGAGTAAAGAGACATTTGTATTCCTATGTCTTTGTTTTCTTTTTCTTTATTTTTTCATCTGTTTTCAAAGTTTCGTGTTGATGATTTCCAGGTTTCAGTTTCATCTAGAAATACTCCACGGCGACAGTTAGTATACGCGATAAAGTCTCAGAGTTAGAGAGAATAACTTAGAAGGAAATTATGATAAGATTGCCATCTCTCCGAATATTGGTTGAACATCAGCAAATACACATTGCTCGCTGGATGCTGAGTTCCAGGATAACAATGTGTTTAACACGGAGGAGGAGGGAGAATATAGTATGGGGTAGTGTCCCGCTCTTTGCTTCAACTCATTTAAATACCGGAGTGGAAAGAATTATAGCCTTTGAGAATGTCAACTTCATTTTTGTCGAAATTAGATTAAAACCACGTAAGAAAATAACGATAGAGCAAGTTGATAGGCCCACCAGCCCAGACACCAGAGGTAGACGATAGATCTTACGATCACTCAGCATAAATTACAATGTAATGAGCAAGATTCCATCACAGTGGGAGATGTCAACATACCGTAGGTATGTCAATGGGGAGGATCTCTTCCTAGTAGCGCCAGGCGGACGAGCGAGCGTGTGAACTCTACCCTAGATCTGCTTGATAGTGACCTAATACCAGTAGTCGAGAAACACCAACTTGTGACGAGAATGTATTAGATTTAGTTCTTACTGCTAATGGAGATCTCGTTGATAATGATGAAGATGAAGGATAGTTTGGTACAAGTGATCACCGACATTATAACTTTTGAGGTCGCTTTCAAACACTGTATGTGTAATGTTCGTCAAAATGACAGTCGCGAAAGAAAATTAATACCCGATTGTAAACATGGAGGTTTTGATGATCTCTACATTGCGCTTAACAGCCAAACCTTGGTTGATATGGTCAACGAAAATGGCATGAACGCAGTTTGGAAAGCCTTCAGGAAAACTTTCAAAGCAGTGGAAGGAACATACGGTGAAATAATAAAAAAAAAAAGCTTCTTGTCTAGAAAATTAGCTCACATAAAACTCAAAAGACTCTAATAACCAGCATGTTAGAGTTAGTTATGTAAATCTGCTTAAAAAAAATCAGAGTTATACTAGAAAGTAAACGTCAATATGAAGCGTAGTTTGCTGAAAATAGCTAAAAAAAAAAAGATTAAGTATAGAGTTAGAAGCATGATAGTTGTTATTACCCAGTCAATCTACAGAAGAAGAAAAGATCAGAAACTTGAAAAGTGGATAACGGGAAATGGTGACATGGTTCAAGACAAAGAAGTTAAGCCAAAAATCTTAAATGACCTTTTTTTTTCGCATCTGTGTTTACGATCAAAAACACAACCCATGCCCCGAGTCCAGTTTCAATGATAAGAGAAGAAAACATTCCACAATAAATGGACGTAAACGCTGACCACTTACTATAAATGATAAACGGAATGAAAATAAATGATACGGTAGACCCTTATGATTTTTATCCGAGGGCAATGAAAGGGAATAATTGTGAGATAGTTAAGACCCTTTTCTCCCCCTTTTCATTTGGTCACTTGCCACGGGAAAAGTTCCGGACGAACGGAAGTTTGTCACTGTAACTCCGATATTTGGAAGGAGAGACAAGTCACTGCCCGGAAATCATCGTCCATATAAACATAACGTCTGTAGTTGGGAAAACTTGTGGGACACCCTCATCCTAGAGAGGACTGGTAACCATTTGACAGGTAACCACGATTTAACAAGCGATTCTCATCATGGTCTTCGACGAAATCGCTCATGTCTGACAAAGTTGCGTGGTTTTATTTCATGCTGTCATCGTCGTAAAGTGGTTGATGTCATCTGTCAAGCTACACACACAAAAACACGTTCAATAAGGTTCCCCATCAGAGATTACAAGCAGGAATTAAGGCACATGGGATTTGATGGGGGTTGTACTCCAGTGGGTAGGAAGTGGGTCAACTGGCCGTAAACAAAGTAGTGATGGAAGGATGACAGACGATCAGTGTGTCCTTCCCCTCGACCAAAACTGCACAGGATTAGCAGCTGCGGGGTCTCTGTCTTATAGAGATAGTCTGAGCGAATTCACCTACTCATAGAAATAGAGACTGTGATGATATTGTGATAGACCTGTGAGTACTGGGAGTCTACATGGGTTACACAAAAGATTGTATGATTATTGAAACAGTTCAAGAGTTGGAGGCTCTACGAATGTGGGACTCCCTCCTCCCCTTATTATACAAACAGATGAGTACAAATAACCATACTAGGTACACACACACACACACACACACACACACACACACACACACACACACACACAAACAAACAAACAACAATTTACGTGCCAACGAGAAATAAGCTATAATTCCCCCCTGCCAAAGTCCCCCACAGGCAGGAGGAAAAGGAATTTCAACTTGCTTCTAAGTGGTGAAATATGTGAAGGGCCAGAATTTAGGAGGCCCTAGGGGCAGGAGGTCCACCCCTGGCGGAGCTGAGTTCGCGAAACCCTTTGAGCCTGAGTTCCACACCTAGTGCATGCCCTCGCACGCACTCTGAAACCCTCCTGAGTGAGGGTAGAGTTATGGTATGGTGGAGGTGACCACAGAGAGTACGGTATGCCGTCTGTGTAGAGAAGAATTTGGTGAGTTGTGGTTCATATGTTCATCATGATAGTGATATACAACGGTTAAGATCATCATGATAGTGATATACAACGGTTAAGATCATCATGATAGTGATATACAACGGTTAAGATCATCATGATGATAGTGATATACAACGGTTAAGATCATCATGATAGTGATATACAGCGGTTAAGATCATCATGATGATAGTGATATACAACGGTTAAGATCATGATGATGATGGTGACATACAGTGGTTAAGGCAGTTAAAGAACAGGCTTACAGGAAAGTATCCGTGGGCCTTTTTTTTACTTTTTATCTATTATTTATAAGTGTTAATAGTCTACAGACTTTTTTGCAATCCATATTTTACGTTACAGAAATAATCTACGGACTTTTACAACCCATGTGTTACAAATAGAACAGAAAGTTCATGGTCCCTCGACAACCTACGGAGTACAAGCGCAAAAAAAAATAAGAAAAAGTCTATATGGACTTTATTTATTTTTTTCTCTGTTGTCATACTCGCATATACTCCTCCACTGAGTGTTCCTATACTCCGTCAACTCACAGGAACGTATACCCATCCGGGTACTTTCGCTGTGCATCGTTTAATGACACCGTAGCGTGGAGGCTCTCTCTCTCTCTCTCTCTCTCTCTCTCTCTCTCTCTCTCTCTCTCTCTCTCTCTCTCTCTCTCTCTCTCTCTCCCTAGTGTATGAAGGGGTGTATGGGTGTGGTTTGGCATGACCCCGGGGAACAACTCGCACGTCATTTCCTCGTCGCTTTTATGAAAACCCCACTAGCAGCAGCCTGGCTGGCCCAGAACAGCATTTCAAAAGCTTCTTGAACCCCACCCTTTCACCCCCTTTCTACACACACACACACACACACACACACACACACACACACACACACACACGTCACCCACCACCTACACCTCCCCCGACGTATCCTCTTCTTCTTTTGGCGGGCGACGGCAGCAGCTTGTCTCCTTGTGGACAAACAAATGCAGCTTGGGTCGCTCCTGCTGCTCCTGCTGCTGCTGCTGCTGCTGCTGCTACTACTGCTGCTTCTCCTGCTGGAGAGGGAGAGAGAGAGAGAGAGAGAGAGAGAGAGAGAGAGAGAGAGAGAGAGAGTGTGTGACGATGGCTGCGGGTTGGTGTGGGCGAAGGTCTGTGGCGTCGATGGATGGTGAGGTGGTGATGAGTGGGTCTCTGATGTGGTGAGGTTTCAGTCTTCAGATATTTACACTCTCAATAGAAAACGGAGCCCTGTGCACAGTATGATGGACAGGGGCCTGCTGTACACCAACACCAGTTGCCATAGGCTATGCAGACATCTGAGCTGAACAAGTTCAGTATGTGATATGTAAGTACAGTACAGTGGGTGATGAAGAGAATTAGCTGACATATTCATGTATATAGGTTCAACATAAGACTCGAACATGGTCCTTGACCTTGATAGAAATCCTTCAAAAATCGCTACGTCGCTTTTCATCGACTTAGTCGCTGGTGTAATGAGCAATAGGAACCATTCCTCCACTCATAACAATTACGGTAATTGGTATCATGAGACTTGCTTTGATTCGTAAGGAACTGAAGTTGACGTGAGATGAAAGAAATGATTCAAGTCGTAGAAGGAAGTAAAAAAGTCTTTCACTAAAATTTCATGATTTCTTTCAGTTCGTTCAAGAAAACGTAGGGCATTGCCAAATTGGTAGTTGAGGTAAAACAAGGTCGTTAGCTTCCTTCTGGTAGTTAGCCTGTATCTGATTGCAACACATAGGAAGGCACAGACGGAGGGTGGGAGTGTAGAGGCAAGGAAAGACAGATGGCGGTATTAAGAATGCCTTTGAAGTGGTGATATCAGTCATCACCAGTGGGACATATGTCGTTAACCCCACGAGCAATCTGGCATACGACCCATGACGGTATACGACCCTTGGGCACGAAGGGACGACCTCAGGGCTTGGTCGTACTGCCCCTGGGTACGGTGACCTCCTCCCCCCCCTTATTTTTTTTTGTTCTTAATCTGACCCTTAAAGCGTCGGGCCTAAAGGCCAAGCACATCAATCCTAAAGGTCGTACCTTCGTGTTCAAAGGGTCGTCGTGCCTTCGTGCTCGAGGGTCGTGCGTTCGTGTTCAAGGGTCGTCGTGCCTTCGTGCTCGAGGGTCGTGCGTTCGTGTTCAAGGGTCGTCGTGCCTTCGTGTTCAAGGGTCGTCGTGCCTTCGTGGTCAAGGGTCGTCGTGCCTTCGTGTTCGAGGGTCGTGCCATCGTACTCAGGAGGCTAAGGGAGCAGTGGGCTGGTACTTTACCTGCTTACTGACGGAGGTGTTGGAGGAGCCACACGTGTCCAGTGAGACCTCACCATGGTCCTGCTGGTCTTGAGAAACACATAACTAAATTTCTCCTCCTCCGACATGCTAATGTCATGAGCCCACTGCAAAGATAGTGTGGCACATCAAGCTCATGAGATTCAGAGATACAAGCTAATATAGAGAGAGGGAAATGGAGACTAATTGTGAATCTTATATCTAGAATCGCAAACGAATCCTACGAGTAGAATCATTCCAGTCTCGTCATGGCCCTTGTCCGCTGATGCACAGCCTTGTGTTGCTGGTGAGAAGATGCAACAAGACTTGTCTGAAGCCCCTGAAGAATCTATGCACGTTGCACCTTCATCACCAGCATCAACGCTATCAATGCACACTCGTGAGTCGCTCCAAAGGAGATTAACGACCATCCCACATCTCCAGGGTGACACTTTAATGCCCCGACATTCTCGACACATTCGATAATCAAGTTCGAGCAAGAACGACCGGGAAAAAAAAAAGGAAAAGAAAAAGTATCGTGTGAACTGAAGGCGACATGTTTACTAAGTCCGTGAGTGGGTTTTCCTTGCGTCTGGGATTGGCTTGGCGATCGTGCGTCATTACTGATGAGTGTTCACACCCTCGCTGTGTGCCACGGCAGCACCTCACACTCTTCAGGACCCGAGCGAGCGAGGCTGACCAAGCGAGGTACTCCACACCTCAGAACCTGTTGGCTTATGCCAGTCTGACTGACTGACTGACTGACTGACAGACTGACAGACTGACTGTCTTGGTTTGCTCAGTCTTGCTGGGTGAGACGACTCATTGGCTGCATGCAAGCTAGGTGCATCTCCCCAGGTGGCGAGGCATTCGGTTGGATGTAGTATGTTGGCTCGGTGGGTGATGGATGCACGCTAGTCACTGGCTCCTATGTGCGAGTGTTAACCGGTCGATGCTTCTTTCATACTGCTGGGGGTAACCAGCTGGGCGGATGGCTAGTGGGGTGTGTGTATGTCTCCAAGTGTTCATCCAGCTGGTTGGTAACCAGCTACTGGGTAGCCATCCCCTCGTCTCAGCCGCCAGACTTACGGATCATTATACGACAATGGCGTCTCCAATGTATCTTGAGAGTCGAAACTTTCCCGTGAGTGTACGAAGATATATTTACGATACCATGAGAAATATCTCATCACCAAGGTACCAGACAGTGACACAGGCCATTTTGTGAACGAATGATGGAGTTGAGATGATACGTCTAACGCCGTTCTCATGTAAATCCAGATATAAATCCAGCATCTAAATCCAATACGTCAGGTCAGTTTCTTCAGACGTAGAGCGATGCCTCAGTATCCTGCTACTGATTTAGTATCGTGTTGGTCGTCCCACTTTTTCACCTTGTAAAAACTTGGTCATGAACCATCAGGTTCCTTGTCACTCGTCCTCCCTGTGGACAGTAGTGCCACCTCCAGCGTGTGTGTGTGTGTGTGTGTGTGTGTGTGTGTGTGTATGTGTTGTGTGTGTGTGTGTGTGTGTGCGGGTGTGTGTGTGCGTGTGTGTGTGTGTGTGTGTGTGTGTGAACTCTACGAGCTTAAAAGCACTTATCATCCAGGATGAACCACGGTTTACGGTGTCATCACTTAATTCGGCAAAGAAATTATTTTATAGAGTTAACCCCAAACCTTTCCCTAACACCAAGAGTCTTTTCGTTTACCGTTCAGTGATGATTGTAACTTAGTTCTCAACCTACTCAAAGCTTTTAATGTAAATGTAGACTTCAGTAATAACAATACTACAAAGAATATTTTAATCAAAGATTCGCCTGAAATTTCTGCGGGCTGTATTTACGAAACACCTTGTAAAAGCTGTAATATGTTTTAGATTGGACAGACTGGTAAGGATTTCTCTTGTTAGACTTGAGCAACATGGATGTTGTATAAGAATAGAACAGGTTTCTAATGCCTTGTTTAACCAGTTAGATATTATGAATATTTTTTTGATTGGACCAGTCCTAATTCATTTACAACCTGTAACTTCTTGATCATTAGATACTTGATATTCAATACAGAAAGGATAGTATCATGAATCTTAGTGAACGTCTGTATAAACTGGATAGCTTCGTCGTTCTCAAACTGTGCGTGTATTTGTATTTGTAGGTATATATGGAAATGATATGGGTGAAGAGAGGGTAGAAAAAGTAAGCCAATTTGGTAGATAGACCTGTAGTAAGAAATACCAGGAGTGCTTGAGTGGTAAAGCAGCTTGGGAAATGGGTGAGAAATACTGAGGGGAAAACAGTCCAGTAAGGATGAAGATAAAGACATTTTGGGAAGGAAGTCGTGAATTACAGTCCTGCAAGTAAATCCGCTCTAGACGTTTTCCTTTCCTTCTTCATTTGGAATCTGCGAGCGTTATTTGGTGTGTGTGTGTGTGTGTGTGTGTGTGTGTGTGTGTGTGTGTGTGTGTGTGTGAGTTGCTGTAGCTGTTGCCGTGAGAGTGGGAGGCCAGCGTCCTGGACACATGGTACCGCCCTAGGGAGCTTGGAATCTTATTTCTTGTTCTTATATCATGAAAGAAATGAAGAAAAAGCTTGAGAATATCCACCAGAGGTTTAGAAAAAAAAAAGGGCTGAATTTAGGGCACCAAAAACACCATGTTTCCATTCCGCTATCCCTTATCCTCCCCATGCTACCCCATGCTACTTTCCTCCTCACCGCTCTCTCCCCACCTGGTCGTCCGCCCTCTCCACGTCCCCCGTCTATCATAATGCGAGGTGACAGGTAATCAGAACCCACGACACATGTTTGCCTCCGGTCGGGTGTCAACACTCTCTCACCAGCCACACATACTCGCCTCTTATATCAGCTTATGGACCTCCATGCACCAACCTCACGCTAGCCACAGCCCTCCTGTAAGGCGCCCAGTGGCCATCTATCAGTACACATACCGCTGGAAGACATGAGTGGATCGGTTCGATGCCACTCATGATTTTTCTGGTGGATTATTTTTTTTTCTCTTTTTTACGTCTGTGATCTGATGTGGTTCCTCGACCAAGGTGTCCTCATCATGCTGTGTGTGTGTGTGTGTGTGTGTGTGTGTGTGTGTGTGTGTGTGTGTGTCGGGGAGGGGGGCTTCCCTGCCTCATCTTCAGACCCATGTATTTCAGTAGACGGTGTGTTGTTTTTCATTGCGTCAAGCCACTTCGCTCGCGTCTGGATGGCCTGTTCCCCTCCTGTACCTGTGGGAGGGAGAGGGAAACACGACTGTAGGTGCTGTGTTCAGGGATGACCCACATTCCTCATGCATTATAGTGAGTCAGTTCTCCTCGTACTTTGTGTAGAGTCATCCTACAGACCTAAAGACGTCGTCATTCCCAGAGATGCATTCTCTCTCTCTCTCTCTCTCTCTCTCTCTCTCTCTCTCTCTCTCTCTCTCTCTCTCTCTCTCTCTCTCTCTCGTAATAGACCACACGCCAGGGGGGGTCGTACCCCTTTTTTGCTCACGGGTCGCGCCGTCTTGCTCGAGGAGGAGGAGGAGGAGGAGGAGGGGAGGTTTAAGTCGCTGTCAAATCCGTAGATTGGCGTCCAAAATCACCATGGATTTCCTAGACGGACGCCCTGCCAACCCCCCCCCCCATGCCCCAGGTCATGCAACACACGCACACACACACACACACACACACACACACACACACACACACACGTCTGCTAGGGCCACTGCTGCACTCGTCTTCACCTCGCGATCAACATGGTTAGATATTCCACTGGGAAGACTTGATTCAAACCCCTCCTCTTTTCTTTCTCAGAGGGCGCGGGAGTAGATGAAGTTGACAAGGCCATACGAGAAAAGTTTTCAAGGCCTTATGAAGGAACATTATATATTTATGTACATATATCTCCAGCTTTTTGACGGAAAGACTTATTCAAAACCCCCTTTTTTTTTATATGGCCTTTTTCTTTATGTGTGAGGTTAATTAAGTTTACGGAGGCTCGTAAAAGAAGAATTGTCCAATAAAACGTAAGTAGCGAGGTGCAATCAGGGTTTTGGGACGGCAGTCTCCTGTAGGAGGGAAGGAGGGAGGGCCCGGCTGGGTACCGTCAGCCAATGTTTCGTGACGCAGGCACCTACGTGTCCCCTCCCTCTACGCTCTGTCTTTAGGGCCAGACCACCTCGCGTGGACCTTGGTGGTCTGTGTGTATCTATGTAACTACGAACGCCTCTCCTCGTTTCTGTGAAGTGGTTTGATGTTGTCTGATGTGTTGTTCATAAGTTCCATATTATTTCTTCTGTATCATCTGTCGAATAATTTTGATGTTACGAACACTTTGGAATCTCTCCTTATTTTTTGTTTCGCTAACCTTTCGTTTCTTATCATGTCTTTTTTTCCCTTCCTGTTGTGTTTCATTACTTTTTTTCCATTCTCTCTGTCGTATAAATCCACTTATTTCATTCACTTTCTCTGTACATTAATCGTTTATTTTCTGTTCATTCCTTCCCCCATATACTTTCCTTTCGTACCTGTTATCTTTTTTGGATTTTTCTGTTGAAGGTTCCAGTCACGGACAATAGTCTTCGTCAAGGCCGGGCCTTAATTGAAATACAGAGAGGTTAATGAACGGGAAAAAAGAAGAGACGAGGGAAAGTATTAACAAATGTTAGAGGAAGTGGAAAAACCTGTCTTTTAAAATGTGCCAGGAAGACATAGTAATTGGGTAGAGAGTTCCAAAGCATCGAGGTGTCGGGAAGAAACAGTTATCAAAATGGCCCACCCTTGTGAGTTGCCAACGGCCACACAGTAATCGCGTGATGTACACATAAATCATAAACGACAAAGCGGTTCTTAAACAAGGCCTCTTACACCGTTGCCATAGGCCTACTCTTACGTACGTGCAGCAATCCCAGTTCACCAATAGATGAGACACTGAAAAAAAAAGATCTTACTGTATCTTATTTACCATCTCATCCACTGCTTCCTCATCCGCCGTAGCGATCACTCTAGCCCACCACTGTACAACACACACACACACACACACACACACACACACACACACACTGGGTATGGCAAGGAGTTGCCGGCCACGTCTATATCATGCCATATTGCCATGTACATACCTAGGGATAGTAGATGACTCCCTCTATCCCCAACCCGTCTGCTGTTGTCCCGGGCTGGCTGGTAGAGCAGATAATCTCGCTTGTCTTCATAACCTGCCAAGGTATTACGCACCGGAAATTTCCCTCCATTTTCTTCTTCCCGTTTTTTATCGTTCTCTCTCTCAATTATTATTGCTCTTGGCCATATCATATTTTTTTTGTTTTCATCCATCCTAATTGTTCACAAATATCTAACAGTTGTATGGACAGTTTATTCACTACTTGGTATTTCATAACCTGAACTGTTCCCCTCAGTTGTAGTTTGTGTTGTTACAGTTATAGTATATCTTATTTAAATTCCCAAGTAACGTCAATTGGAGAGAGTTCGTGTGTCTAACCGTGTTTGTTATAGTCCCACCTCAGTAAACATCCCACTCCGCTAAAACAGAAAACGTAACCTAATCATTTTCCTCCACAAATTCCAACATTGTTTTCTAACTTCGTAAAAGTGGGTTGGGTTTTTTTATTGTCTTCTTTCGTAGAGGCGAGAGGAAATTATACCGTCGCGCTCCTGGAGAAAATATAGATATACGAGAAATAACGTGAAAAACACGACTTAAGAGAGTTTGAAATTTAGATTCGTATAACTTGGGGTAATGTCTTCTTACGACTTTGTGTGTGTATATAAATATATATATATATATATATATATATATATATATATATATATATATATATATATATATAATGAATTATGTACATGTGTATATACGTTGAGATGTATAGGTATGTATATTTGCGTGTGTGGACGTGTATGTATATACATGTGTATGTGGGTGGGTTGGGCCATTTCTTTCGTCTGTTTCCTTGCGCTACCTCGCTAACGCGGGAGACAGCGACAAAGCAAAATAGATATAAAAATAAAAATATATGTATACATATTGTAGAAAACGAGGAACCGGACATACATTATACACACATACATACCAAGGCAAAAAGAGGAAAATATAGATCTATGACATCATGGTTCAGCCAGAGGGAGAGACTGTGTGACGCTCAGGGTAGAACAAGTTGGTGAACCATTAATCACCTCGACCCACAGAAGGTCTCATAGAAAACGGCAAGTGGCGTGGAGGTCGATAAGGCTTTCATAACGCTTGAAGACAACCCTCCAAACACGCCCGATGACGTCCCCTGGTGACGCTGTGATGCTGAATGACGTCACGAAATGTTTAGATGACGTCAAGAGATTAATGACGTCATTAGGGCAGGTGTTGCTAAGTGGGGGGTATAGGTAGTTTCAGGGACGTTATGATGTCATGAATGACGTCGATACAGTGACGTAGTGAGATTCTGTTCGACGTTGTGATAGGCTGAGTGACGTCATAGATTTAGCGTCGTATCAGGCAGCGTAATGATGTAACTACTGCCGTTCTAATTACTTCTCTGACTTCGTATATCGAATGACGTCATGATTGGCTGTGACGTCATGGTGTCGTAAATTACGAATGACTACACACCAGCTATTACGAATTTCGTTATAGCCTGTTGTAGGAAGAAGGAGACTTCAAGATGTCACACACTCAAGCGTTGCATGACAGACAGTGCATGGTTCTTCTATGACGTCATGAAGCGTCGATGATGACGTCACAGCGTTCTGGACGACCCATATATCTGCATGACGTCACAGTTTCGTATACGATGTCTCTCGTTTAATCCACGAGTGATGTCAAGCTGCTCACGGTACTGTATTGTAATTAACTTGATAATTAGTCCTGAAATTAACTTTGTAATTGGTGATAATCACATACGTATTTAGTTATTGTGATTAACGACATAATCACATGAGTAATTCGTTATTCACACGTCTCTCCATTATATACCCGGTCATTCACACTGAAGTCAGACATTACTGACCGACATCTTACAATGCAGGTCATGAAGTGACGTCACAATCCATATGGTGACTTCAACGTTGATTTTTTAACGCTTGGTGACATCATGCGTATAGTGATGAATACGCTTATACGCCCTTAAGAACGCTAGTATGATGAGTAAGGATGAGGAGTAAGGCTTCCTCGTGTGATGGCTTAAAGAGCAGTTGATGTCAGAAATTTTGGAGACGGTGTTTGACTTCGTTATATGAATTATATTCATAACAACCCCGAGTCCGTTTTCTGTGAAAGGATTGCTGATGTTGCCAGAGAGAGATTTTTTTAAAAAGGCTTCTGCAGCCAACCCAAGGTTGCGCTACGTTCAGTAAATGTAGACGCCTTTGAAATAAGCAGTGACCTCTAGCGAGGCTGGCTGCACCATCTTCAGGGGGGAAAGAAACAGATTCCAGTCTCGTCAAAGAACTTCTCGCATCAAAGGAGTCCACACTGACCCTCCTACTGTGTGGAGAGCAGCCTTGGAACTGCAGAAGCCCCTAGAAAAAAAAAACGAAAAAAAAAAACGAGACATAGGAGTTCCTGGGTAATCATAAAGGAAATATGTCAACAAAAATATAAGAAAAACAAGATGATGATAATAACAAGAGGTGTGTATGTGTGTGTGTGTGTGTGTGCGTGTGTGTGTGTGTGTGTGTGTGTGTGTGTGTGTGTGTGTGTGTGTGTAGAAGGATCTTGGGAGGACAGAGATCAAGAATACGTTAAGAAGATGATACGAAAATGAGGAGAACATGTTAGATCTTCGATCTCACTCCAGCTTGGAAGTCAACTGTTGATCAGTAAGGTGCCAGGTAGGATTTCATCTCTGTAGGTAGGATTTAACTACCTGTTCCTCCACGTCTATCACACTACGCTGTATTGGGGAGTAGGGCCATGGCGTGGCACACATCTGACAGTGGCCTCAAGCATGCAAGCCATGGGTCTTCCCACACGATCGTCTGTAGGATACATCGTGATCCTTACATCCTTCAAGAACACACATGACTCCCCCACACTTCAGGATACCCCGAGGCCGTACATCTCATAGGACGTGGAGGCATCCTATTCTTGCTTCACATACGAAAGGGAGATACTGTATCCTTCCTTAACATACGCAGAAGAGGCAGTATATCGTTGCTTCACATAAGTCAGGGAGCCACTGTGTCCTTGCTTCACATACGTCAGGGAGGCACCGTATCCTTGCTTCACATAAGTCAGGGAAGCACTGTATCCTTGCTTCACATACGTCAGGGCGGCATCACATCCTTGCTTGACATACATCAAGGAGACACCATATCGTTGCTTCACATACGTCAGGGAGGCATCATATCCTTGCTTCACATACGTCAGGGAGGCATCATATCCTTGCTTCACATACTTCGAAAAGGACTCCTCAATCTTGCTTCCCATACGTCAAGAGCCGAACTTGCCACATACCTCACACTCGTGTTGGAGGAAGGCACCAGTTTCCTGCCTCAGGACGAAGAGAAAAGACAATTTGCTATGTGCTTCACGTAGGTTAGAAGGCAGCCCTTACCATCTGCTCCCTGAAGGGGCAGGACCGAGTGAGGCAGCAGTCAGATGTAGACGGGAGACTTTAGGGGAAGGGAGAGAGAGGAAGAATGATGGTCTTAGGTAAAGATGGGAATTGGACAGAGGAGGAAGGGTGTGAGGAGGGAAAGAGAGGAAAGAAATATAAATCAAGAAGGGAAGAGAGTGAGGGGAGAGAATAGAATGGGTGTAGGGTAAGGGCGAAAGACAAGGGAAGGAGAGAGAGAGAGAGAGAGAGAGAGAGAGAGAGAGAGAGAGAGAGAGAGAGAGAGAGAGATTAAAGGACAGATAGATGTGGAGGATGAGAATTAGGATGATGGATGTGAAGAGGATTGGTGAAGAAAACACGAATACATTAACAAGGCAAAAGAAGAAAAAAGAGAGAGAAAAGAAGGAAGAAATACTTGATGATGATGTGGGATGAAGACAGAAGTGATGATGATAAATATATATGTGTGTGAGGAAAACCAACTCATTAAAACGCCTAGGAAAATATATAGGTTTAAACAAGGCAACAGAGAGAAAAGTGAGAGCAAGGAGGAAATGTTTAGACAGAAGAGAGAGAGAGAGAGAGAGAGAGAGAGAGAGAGAGAGAGAGAGAGAGAGAGAGAGAGAGGACACAGAAAATAGAATACGTTTGAAAGCGACAAAAGTTCACAATAAGGACGTACGAGACAAACAGAACAACAAAGAAAGGAATATAAGACACACAGCTGGAGCAGCTGACTGCATGAACTCCTACCCGGGTGACTTCAACACCCCATCCCAACCCCTTCCTCCCTCTCTTTCTCTTCCTCCTCCTCTTCTTTTTCTTTTTCGTATTCCTGCTCCTCCTCCTATTCTTCTTCTTCTTCCTCCTCTTCTTCTTCTTCTTCCTCTTCATCCTCCTTCTCTTCCTCCTGCTCCTCCTCCTACTCCTCTTCCTCCTACTCCTCCTTCTCCTCTTCCTCCTTCTCCTCTTCCTCCTTCTCCTCCTCCTCCTCCTCCTCCTCCTCTTCCTCCTACTGCTCCTTCTCCTCTTCCTCCTTCTCCTCTTCCTCCTCCTCCTCCTTTTTATTTCTTTCCTTCATCCTCAACAGTTCCCTCCCCTTTCTACTTTCGGCCTCCTCTCATGCCTTTCCTTCATCTCTCTCTCTCTCTCTCTCTCTCTCTCTCTCTCTCTCTCTCTCTCTCTCTCTCTCTCTCTCTCTCTCTCTCTCTCTCCTCAGGTAATGGAATTATCTTCAAGCACCGATTATCTTGCGGGGTGCCCAGAACTATACTTATTTTCACAACACGTGAGGTAAAGTCACAACACTACAACGAAAATTGTAGAATCCGGTGCGTCGCCAAGATGAAATGAAACATTTATGATAAATAATAAATGAAGGAGATGGATCACACACACACACACACACACACACACACACACACACACACACATTCTGGAACTTTTCGAGAATATATATATATATATATTTTGGGACTTTTATGAGGAAGAATTATATATATATAGTTTGGTATTTTCCTGTGCGAACGCCATCAATTTTTGAGACTTTCCAAAAGTAGAAAATATAAATGTGACATTTGTGAAACAACAGAGAAGCTTTCTCTCACGACCAGTACAACATACAACACTCAGGGTCACACTGATGACCAACACAACATACAACACACAGGGTCACACTGATGACCAACACAACATACAACACTCAGGGTCACACTGATGATCAGTACAACATACAACACACAGGGTCACACCTTCCTCAACCCCTGACTTACACAAAGGGATTCTGTACATCAGAGGTGGGTTGTGTGAAGATGAAGACCAGACGGTGTCTGTCAGGCCACAGACGGGTTTGCCTTGAAGATACGTCTGTCTAGGGGAGACCATTGCACCACAGGCACCGTCTATGGACTGTCTATGACAGCAGTTACTGTCATGGATCTGAATCCAGACTCAAGTGGGACGGAAGGACTCAACCATCACCTTACAACTGTTATGCCATTACGTCTGAGAATCCGTTTAGATCGTCTGTCGTTATTTAGCGAACGTAGGGATACGAAAATCAACGTTAGAAGCATGAAGGGGGGATGGTAAGGTTAAGTTAGTAAGGGTCATATTGACGGTGGATGAACGCGGTATGTCTCCTCTCTGAAGAAGACGTAAAAGAGTAAAAAAGAATAACACTGTATTCCCCCCCCCCACAGCCCATCCATATGCCGCTGACGAAAAAATTTTCGTGTTCTGAGAGTATAAATCATGGCTCCGAGCTCAGAGGTCTTCTCTCTCTCTCTCTCTCTCTCTCTCTCTCTCTCTCTCTCTCTCTCTCTCTCTCTCTCTCTCTCTCTCTCTCTCTCTCTCTCTCTCTCTCTTGTCTTCCGGGTCTGACTCGACTGATTCCTTGATACAGTTCTGTCAAGAGTTGGACTGTCACTTGACTCATCTAGCTTGTTGTGTAGTGAGGGAAAAAAAAAAATTGATAATAATTCTATGAATTCTTTGAGTTCCACCTACAGGAGAATGTCTCCTGTGAGGCTCCAGTGAGGCTCCAGTGAGGTTCCTGTGAGTCGCCGGTAAGGCTCCTGTGAGGCCTCTGTGAGGCGCCGGTAAGGCTCCTGTGAGACGCCGGTAATGCTCCTGTGAGGCTCTGGTGAGGCTCCTTTGAGGCTCCTGTGAGTCGCCGGTAAGGCTCCTGTGAGGCTTCTGTGAGGCTTCTGTGAGGCTCCTATGAGACTCCTATGAGGCGTCGGTAAGGCTCCTGTGAGGCTCTGGTGAGGCTCCTTTGAGGCTCCAGTGAAGCTCCTGTGAGGCTCCTGTGAGACTCTAGTGGGGTTCCAGCGAGGCTCCTTTGATGCCTCTGTGTGAGTCTCCTGTTAGGCTCCAGTGAGGCTCCTGTGTGAGGCTCCTGTGTGAGGCTCCTATGTGAGGTTCCTGTGTGAGGCTCCTATGTGAGGCTCCTGTGTGAGGTTCCTGTGTGAGTCTCCTATGTGAGGCTCCTGTATGAGGTTCCTGTGTGAGTCTCCCATGTGAGGCTCCTGTGTGAGGCTCCTTTGTGAGGCTCCTATGTGAGGCTCCAATGTGAGGCTCCTGTGTGAGGCTTCTGTGTGAGGCTCCTGTGTGAGGCTCCTGTGTGAGGCTCCTATGTAAGGCTCCTGTGTGAGGCTCCTATGTGAGGCTCCTATGTGAGGCTCCTATGTGAGGCTCCTGTGTGAGACTCCTGTGTGAGGCTCCTATGTGAGGCTCCTGTGTGAGGTTCCTGTGTGAGGCTCCTATGTGAGGCTCCTGTGTGAGGCTCCTGTGTGAGTCTCCTATGTGAGGCTCCTGTGTGAGGCTCCTATGTGAGGCTCCTGTGTGAGGCTTCTGTGTGAGGCTCCTATGTGAGGCTCCTGTGTGAGGTTCCTGTGTGAGGCTCCTATGTGAGGCTCCTGTGTGAGGCTCCTATATGAGGCTCCTATGTGAGGCTCCTGTGTGAGGCTCCTATGTGAGGCTCCTGTGTGAGGTTCCTGTGTGAGGCTCCTATGTGAGGCTCCTGTGTGAGGCTCCTATGTGAGGCTCTTATGTGAGGCTCCTATGTGAGCCTCCTGTGTGAGGCTTCTGTGTGAGGCTCCTATGTGAGGCTCCTGTGTGAGGTTCCTATTTGAGGCTCCTGTGTGAGGCTCCTATGTGAAGCTACTATGTGAGGCTCCTGTGTGAGGCTCCTATGTGAGGCTCCTGTGTGAGGCTCCTGTGTGAGGCTCCTGTGTGAGGCTTCTGTGTGAGGCTCCTGTGTGAGGCTCCTGTGTGAGGCTCCTATGTAAGGCTCCTGTGTGAGGCTCCTATGTGAGGCTCCTATGTGAGGCTCCTATGTGAGGCTCCTGTGTGAGACTCCTGTGTGAGGCTCCTATGTGAGGCTCCTGTGTGAGGTTCCTGTGTGAGGCTCCTATGTGAGGCTCCTGTGTGAGGCTCCTGTGTGAGTCTCCTATGTGAGGCTCCTGTGTGAGGCTCCTATGTGAGGCTCCTGTGTGAGGCTTCTGTGTGAGGCTCCTATGTGAGGCTCCTGTGTGAGGCTCCGGTTAGGCAACAACTGGAGACGGAAGCACTTTCATACAAGAAAATTACCCACACTAGGAAAAAGAAAATGGAGAGAGTAGGTAACCTTACCCCATTTTCTTTTACCCATTCTTTTTTTTCTAAGAATGTCTCGAAAATTATTTGAGAATATTCTTCTTATTTTTTTCACCGTCAACACAAAATGTCATTCCATTTGGTAATTTTTGTTATGAGAATTAGCTTGACATCCGTCTCACCTTTGCAATTATGTGAGATAATCTTAAATTTTCGCTTGAATGAGAAATATGTAATATGCATCACGAAACAATTTTGCTTGAAACGCATGATTAACCCGAGGCGTATGATTAACCTTGGACATATGATTAACTTAGGATGTATAATGAACCTGGGACATATGATCAACCAGGCAAGTAGAATTAACCTGGCACGTATGATTAAACCTGGTACGTACGATTAACCTGGCACGTATGATTAAACCTGGTACGTACGATTAACCTGGCACGTATGATTAAACCTGGTACGTACGATTAACCTGGCACGTATGATTAAACCTGGTACGTACGATTAACCTGGCACGTATGATTAAACCTGGTACGTACGATTAACCTGGCACGTATGATTAAACCTGGTACGTACGATTAACCTGGCACGTATGATTAAACCTGGTACGTACGATTAACCTGGCACGTATGATTAAACCTGGTACGTACGATTAACCTGGCACGTATGATTAAACCTGGTACGTACGATTAACCTGGCACGTATGATTAAACCTGGTACGTACGATTAACCTGGCACGTATGATTAAACCTGGTACGTACGATTAACCTGGCACGTATGATTAAACCTGGTACGTACGATTAACCTGGCACGTATGATTAAACCTGGTACGTACGATTAACCTGGCACGTATGATTAAACCTGGTACGTACGATTAACCTGGCACGTATGATTAAACCTGGTACGTACGATTAACCTGGCACGTATGATTAAACCTGGTACGTACGATTAACCTGGCACGTATGATTAAACCTGGTACGTACGATTAACCTGGCACGTATGATTAAACCTGGTACGTACGATTAACCTGGCACGTATGATTAAACCTGGTACGTACGATTAACCTGGCACGTATGATTAAACCTGGTACGTACGATTAACCTGGCACGTATGATTAAACCTGGTACGTACGATTAACCTGGCACGTACAGTTAACCTGGCACATATAATCGAACTTCAACGTGTGATCAATTTACCAAGATTTCATCTTAATACCGTTGTAGGGCAAGTGAGACATGTATTAATCAGTCCATATCAGCTGTCAGGAAGAAATGTAAGAGAGAAAAAGATTATAATGTCCAATTATGGCCTCGCAGGTGTTTGTATGCCTGACTCAAGATTGTAATATACACTCATGGCCTCGCAGGTGTTCGTATGCCTGACTCAAGATTGTAATATACACTCATGGCCTCGCAGGTGTTTGTATGCCTGACTCTTAAAGGTTCAGAAGGTTATACGAAGAGGAGAGGAAGAAAGCAAGACGAAAATACCATATCTTAACTGCTCGAGGGAAGAAGGAGGTATCATAATGGTCATTCCTCGAGTGGCAGGTTTCAACATTCAAACCGAGGGAAGCAGCAGTCAGACGTGTGCCTCGGGACCAAGCCTAGGTGGCAGTGACACACGTAAACAGCTCACGAGAGCGTTGACCAAGATAATACCCGAAGAATGGTGATAGGGCAGCACCATGGCGGCGTACAGAGAGGGGGATGAATGGTTCTCTTCGAGGTGAGATTCCACGCTCGGTAGGAGAGGGAGAGAGAGAGAGAGAGAGAGAGAGAGAGAGAGAGAGAGAGAGAGAGAGAGAGAGAGAGAGAGGTGGAGGAGGAGCCACCACCCCAGCTACGTGAGTAAGTCTTCCATGGGGTCGAAGTTGAGATAGATGCTCACAGGGAGAATGATAATCATGGCACCTACACACCAGACTCACTTTCTGGGAAGCAGACTTAATGATATTGATTATGTGAAGGTTCTCAGGAGAGGCGTTTTGCCCAACATGTTTATGTTATTATGAGGTTGGAACTGTGGTGCTTTGAAAGTGAAGAGAGAGACACGAGTGGCTCTTAAAAGAAATGAGATTTAGGGAGAAGTTACGTTTCAGCATAACTGGATTTCACCAGGTTTACTCTTACACCATTTCCTTGCCTTCTTGGAGGTGGGAAAGTATAGACACGCAAAGTAAATACTGATGACATGGGTTCAGTGGAAGGAAGAGTAGATGCAGAGTCATTCAAAGTTAAAAGAAAACAAAGTACCAAAAAAAGAATGTTCTGTAAGTTGGAGAGTTAGCTGTGGCGTGATGAGATGAGAAGATAAGAGAAATGGTTGAATTAGCGCAGCGGTCATGTTGTACACAGCAACCCTGCTACAGAGGTGAGTGAAGGTCAGCTCAAGCTGGTGGAGCAGAAGAGAGCTACAGTACGCTGGAACAGCCAGTTATAAATCATTGAAAAAAATAAATACTCAGTCTGGTCAGCGTAGAGACAAGGCAGAAGCTGGACCACGTTTGAAAGCCCCTGGTGGTGGCCCGCACTTGCTCTCACAGAGACTTGCTCCAACTTCCGCCCGGCCCCAGAACAACGTCACCTCCAGCATCGTCCTGCCCAGCATGAAGGAGGAGGAGGAGGAGGAGGACTGCTGCTGCGTGCAGAGATGACTGAACTTGAGGTGGGAAATTCAGCTGGAAGTTGGTGTCGTACCCTGGCTCTTGCCGGAACCACATGTGTCCATCAGTGCAGGCGATCCTTGACCTGTTTACAGACTCAGTCCTCCTTCATCCTCGAATGGAAATTCAATTCAGCCGCATCTGAGGAGGCTATCAACCTCACTCAGACCCTGGGTGGACGAAATTTGCAGCTCGGTCACCAGATAATCCTCAGTCTCCTCTTCCACCGCCCGCTCCACCTGCCATGCGCTAAAAACAATCTTCAGTTCCATGGACCAAAGTTCTACCGCCATTAGACCCTTCTGTATCAATACCCTTTGTAGATATATCGATACAGAATTACCTTTCTCACGCACCTGTGTTCCTAGAACAGAAGGTCCGCTTCATTCATTCATCATCACCAGCAGCAGCAGCAGCATTGTCCAGATTTCTCAACAGATGGCGCTGGCTGGCATTACCACCTCAGAGTCGTCTGTTCCTGTAGGGTGATGATAATGTCCCAACGAATATATATATTTTTTTCTTTGTTCGTCCCAGGAGATGCAGCCCAGACTAAGATGTTGATGTGTGTCAAGTGTGGCAATAAAGAATTGTTTATTTTGTTAATTGTTAACAAAATATACTTTCCATTAATGCCCTTCTTTTTTTTAAGGCTTTAATAGGAAAGAAGTAATTAAATGATTGAAGTCACAGCTTGCCAATTTGGAAAAACGTTTTTATTTGTATTTACCAAATATAAAAGGGCGCGTATTTGTATTTGACAATTTCAAAGTCACCATATTTGTATTTGTAGTTGATACGCCCTAACTCTGCTATATGTATATATATATATATATATATATATATATATATATATATATATATATATATATATATATATATATTTTTTTTTTTTTTTTTTCATACTATTCGCCATCTCCCGCGTTGGCGAGGTAGCGTTAAGAACAGAGGACTGAGCCTTTGAGGGAATATCCTCACTTGGCCCCCTTCTCTGTTCCTTCTTTTGGAAAATTAAAAACGAGTCCACGGGGGAAATGAAACACGATAAGTTCCCAAGTGCACTTTCATGTAATAATCACATCATCAGGGGAGACACAAGAGAGAAATATAAGTCAGTTGATATACAACGAAGAGACGTAGCTAGGACGCCATTTGGTAAACATGCGATCGTCCAGGACAATATATGTATAGATCAGAGAGAGAGAGAGAGAGAGAGAGAGAGAGAGAGAGAGAGAGAGAGAAGGATAAATTCTTAATAATGCTTAGGTATGAGAGGCGAGACGTGTATAAAACAGGAGTGTCTGCAGCAGGCAGGAAGTGAAGGTGAACTTACATTAGAAATAGAGAAGGAGAATTATTTTACAAGCAGGAACTTATAAAGCAAAAAGAAATCTCTTCTACAAGTTATTTTCATTTCATGTTGTATTTAAGAATCTGATGATGTTAGATAGAAGACTGATAGATGATTCTGGATGTATATGTTTTATGTTGGTATGAGTATATATACGTATGGATGTATGTGAGTTTGTATATATGTATATATGTATGTATGTATGTATGTAGTAAGGTTCTGTGGTGGTTTACTCTCCTGTTCATGAGTGGTAAACTCAGAGGTTGCTGGGTCGGTCACAATGTGTCTTTCAGAGCCACACTGACCCACACATAATATGACACAGGTCCCATGTCCGAGCCACCACCACGAGTGGGGGGCGGCACGGTGTTCTCTCTCTCTCTCTCTCTCTCTCTCTCTCTCTCTCTCTCTCTCTCTCTCTCTCTCTCTCTCTCTCTCTCTCATCAGCCAGGCAGAACCGACTGATGTGAAATATAGATGAACCTCATCTATTCGCCAGTCATTCGTGTCCTTTTTAGTATTCCTGAGAGAGAGAGAGAGAGAGAGAGAGAGAGAGAGAGAGAGAGAGAGAGAGAGAGAAAGAGAGAGAGAGAGAGAGAGAGAGAGAGTGTGTGTGTGTGTGTGTGTGTGTGTGTGTGTGTGTGTGTGTGTGGTTGTGTTTTATCATGGATCTGTTCATTGAATTTGAGGCACAGGACTTTACTCCTGTGTTCGCGAGAAAACATCTTAGAACAGAGAACTTACAAAGGTAATCTGATGCAGTCCCACAGAATCATCAAATATTTGGTTATCTTGATCTCGACCCGCCATTCATGTCTAACAAAAGATTTCTTTGATATCACTTGTACTGGCGGAGACCCAATTCGTCGGCAGACACATCACACGAAATGAGGCTAAGTACTTTTTTTTTCTATAACAGATGATCAACATATGATTAATCAACCACAGGGGTTGCCAACAACGCTACAGATACGATTAACTCCCTCAGTTCAAGCCCGTGGCTGACACCATGTCCCCCTTCCTTAGTTTAATGCAAAGTCTTCGGGTATATATATATATATGTAGTTCCATCAGACACCACGTCGGTTTCCTTACTCTTATGTCACTTATCACTCTGTTTTCTGACAACATCTACGAGTCATTGCACTGTTTTTGTGTCTGTGTGTTCATCACGTCTAGTAGCGTCTGCATTATAGACCTTTGAGTCTTCGGTGTGGGTGATCCATGTTGGTACACTGGTTGAATCCTCTTATGCGAGTGATAGTGTTTTGTTTCGTATTGTATGGAGGATTGTCTGGATGTTGAGAGTGGAAAGGCGACTCTATTTGATGACGTGATTAAGTTCCTGTAAGGATTGTAAAGAGTATTAAAGTCTCTAGTTGCCTCCGAGGGTCTTGGTGTTGACGTTTGAAGTGCATCTGTGGGGGACGCCAGAGGGGTAATTTGCGTATTCTGGGAGAGAACATTCTCTCATTCGGCCTCAGTGATTGTTTCCGTCTGGCGATATACTGTGGCGTGCTGGGACGTGGTCGTATGGCCATTCACGTAAGAAAGCACATATACATCACGTGTTAAGGGTGTTGATGGTGGAAGGTAATAGAGGGAATAGTGAACAAGAGTTCGGTATCGACCAGCGCCATGAGGGAATTCCTCCAAGGGGTAGGGAGTGAGTGGTCTACATGTTTTCCAGTTGTAAGCGTCGTCTGCTGTTTTCCAGCCACAGTTTGTCATTGTTCTGTGGCGGTGTCATGCGCTTCGTTGCGTACATATGTGTCAAGGGCACTACTATCCAGTACGTTCAGTGTGTCCATGGTGACCACTATGGCAAGGTATGGGGGTTTGGAGAGGCCAAATGAGTTTAGTTTGTATTACCTGAGTTTGCTGTGGACACTGGTGATGGCGGTGAGGTATTTGGAGTGGGAGCCATACCCTGAGGGGAGGAGGGGATGTGAGGATGGATCCTTCTGAGGAATCAGGAAGGACTTCGAAGGACGTGGAAAGAGGGCAATGGACGATAGGGACAGGACATCTCACATAGACTATCGGCCAGGGGTTTTAAGCACTGGTATTGTGTTCGTTGTGTTCCCAGATGTCTAGTACGCTCATGTGGAGCCCAGAGTCACTGAATATTGACGTGAGGACCTGGATGGCTACCAGGGACTAGGGTGTTTCTGGTGAATATTGGATATTTGGTCCGGACATGACGAGTGTGGAGCTCTGATTGATTTCATTGTCTTGCGTGTATCACATGTTGTGAGAGGTGGATTGTGTGTGTGTGTGTGTGTGTGTGTGTGTGTGTGTGTGTGTGTGTGTGTGTGTGTGTGTGTGTGTTTTGTTGTGTGGTGATTGTGTTTTGTAGTGTGATTTGTGGTTAAGGACTGTGAAGTGTGATATGAGGATGTATGCGTGTCGGTTGGGAGAAATAATTGTGCTGTGTGGTGAAAGCAAGGCTTCATATGTGGGTGGAGGTGTACTGTGTTGTGTGGGTAGGGCTCCATGTCAGTGTGGAGGGGTGTTGTATTGTGTTGGTGGAGGGGTATTACATTGTGTGGGTTGAGGGGTATTGTATTGTGTGGTTGGAGGGGTATTGTATTGTATTGTGTGGGTAGGGTTCCATGTGTGGGCGGAGGAGTATTGTATTGTGTGGGTAGGGTGTAGGTGGAGGGATATTGTATTGTGTTGGTAGGGTGTAGGTGGAGGGGTATTGTATTGTGTGGGTAGGGTGTAGGTGGAGGAATGTGGTGTGGTGGGGGCAAGGGCTTCCTCTGTGTATTGTTGTTTGCTGTATTTGTCTTTCTTTGTCGTGGTGTGCCACAGCTGTTTTTTCATTCATTTATTTGTTTTGTGGTATCTTGTTTGGAGAAAGTTGTTTCACTTTATTTCTGTGAGTGTGTGTGTGTGTGTGTGTGTGTGTGTGTGTGTGTGTGTGTGTGTGTGTGTGTGTGTGGTGTGTTGTGTTGAGTGGTGATGCATGTGGTAAATGCGTTGTGTAACGTTCGTATTTTTTCTATCTTGTGTGGGTGAGGGTTTTTCTTTGGTGGGGGTGGATGGGGGACGGCCTTTGGCCTTGGGTTCTGCCATGTTTCGTAAAAGCTGTGAATCTGTGAAGAAAAGTTTGAGTTTGAAGCCTTGCTTTGTGAAGTGTTGATGGAGGCTTCGTTATGACGTTAGTATGAGCACGAGGGTAGTAAAGAAAAGACCTGTGGTTCTGGATCGATAACTTGGTTGTAAGCAATCCAGTCTGCACGGGTGTAGTGCGTGGGTGTGTGTGTGTGTGTGTGTGTGTGTGTGCGTGTGTGTGTGGGTGTGTGTGTGTGTGTGTAATGTGACGGCAGGTGATTCATGTGGAGTATGAAGGTGGTGTGAGGTTGGGGTGTGTGGGTGGATGGTGTGGATGTGGATGGAGGTATTCCACTCCTCCATCCGTTAAGTGGATGAGGTTGTAAGGCTATCCAGAGGGTGGATGGCTGAGGTTTGGGAGATATCCTGGTGAGGTTGGTTAGAGAGGTTTAAGATAGTTCATTTGTGTTGGTGTTGAAGGAGTGTGGTACTGAGGAGGTGTTGAGGTGTGAGGGGTGAGGTGTATGAGGTGATGTGCAGCGAAGTCACTAGAGAAGAGGACGTTCGTTCGAGAGGGCAGTTAGGCAGTTGTCGTAGCTGTGAGGTTAAGTTCGTCTGGTTGAGCAAGAGGAGGCTGAGGGGAGGTAGGTAACCAAAAGCTGCTTGTGTTGAAAAATGTATTTTTGTATCGTAAATTTCAATAGACGTGATCTTTAATGTATTGTCGCTCTGAGTGACTTGTTTTGATGTGTTGTTGAGGGGAAAGTCTTTGTTGTATGCATATGATTAGCTCTCCTTCTTGCACCTGTAGCCTGTCTCGTCCTGCGCTCGTGTGGTTGGGTATGACAGCTGTGGGGGGAGAGGCGGATTTGACGAGTCTCTCTTGTGAGTGCCATGTGTGTCAGTACAAGAGACATGTTAGCTTAAGTTTTTTTTTGTGATGTTTAATGCGCGCGCGCGCGCGCGCGTGTGTGTGTGTGTGTGTGTGTGTGTGTGTGTGTGTGGATCCGAATGGTGCTAGATCAAAAATCATGAGCCAGATTTTCCAGTAGTCATAAAGATTCCAATCGGGAATATTTCAACACCGTCAAAACAGGATGCTCCTTCCTCCTCCTCCTCCTCCTCCTCCTCCTCCTCTTCTACACCGCCAAAACATAAGCCAAAATCTTGATGCGTTGTGGAAGCCAATCCTTCCCTGACCCACACGATGCCCCACACCGCCACCATGACCAGCACCGTGTCAGTATCGCGACACCACGTCAGAATCGTAACACGGCGTCGAAAACCAAGTGTCCAGTGAGCAGCCGGTTCATTCTTCGCGGTGCCTCCCTGACCAGTGAAAACCTCCAGAGAGCAGCGTCAGTCGTCCCTCATTCCTACGTGGAACAGCAAACCCAGCAGGGTTGACAGTGGCGTGTCGCCATCACCAGTGGTCACCACAGTGGGGGTGTGATGCACGACACAGTCAGCAGGACAACTGATGGATGACTGTGGATGGATGACTGTGGTGCAGGTCCTGTGATTCCTGTGGTTGGTTGGACGTAAGACCTCTCGGCTCCCAAGGCCAGTGAGATCACCAGCGTCAAGTTGCACTCGCTGATCGTAAAATCCTGAACGCCATATTCAGGTGTACTACTTTGCCTCCATGGATTTTGTGCTCTTATCCCAAGAGGTACGTGAGAGACATTGTCCTCATGCCTCTGATAACTGACACCTGTGATTATCAGTTACTGACGACTGATAACTCGCGTTATTCATTGATTAGCGGAAGTTCTGAATGGTGTAGGGGTAATTATTGGTTCATTATTTATTCGTTTTATCAGTTGTGTGAACTGTAATGTATGTGAAAACTGAGTTTTCGATAATCGGGTTCTTGAGTCTTGTTTTAAACTATGGTATAACCCTCCGGAAACAATTGACTCCGGTTCGAAGCAGAGAATCAATGAGGCATTTCTAGAAACAGTTGTTAACCCACGTTGAGGAGCAGAGTTCTAAGAACAGTGAACCTTAAGTTTCGAAGCAGTGAATTAGTATGTGAGATCTAGAGAAAAGTGAATCCTAGTTTGAACGAAGGTAATGGGTCACGTTCCCAAAACCACGAAACACAACTTTAAACCAGAGAAACAGGGACTTAGATCTCTAACTAGTACACCTACGTTTCGAAACTGGTGATCAGTCACAGTTCCAATAACAATGAAATCAATTTTCAAAGTAGGGAGTCACTGACTCTGCTCCAAAAAGAAAAATCAACCCATGCTTCGATAGAGGGAATCAGTGAATCAGTTCCAGACACAGCACAACCCAAGTTTCGAAGCTTTGAAGCAGTGAGTCATATTCAGATACAGAGACCAAATTTCGAAGCAGACGATCTGTTAGTCCCAACACCACTTGAGCTCAAGTTTCGTAGCAGAGAATCGGTGAATCATTACCTGAAACAGTGAAACCCAGTTTCGAAGCAAGGAAACAGAGAATGAATCGGTAATATCGAACGTGTTCGGGAACGGTAAAGCTAAATTCTGACCTCAGTGGCACTGTTACGTTCGTTCGTCCTCTTCTGGCGGGCAAGAAATACATTAATTGATGCCAAGAAAGAAAATTAAGACCCGTCCACTTCTGAAACGACCAGGTCTTGTTGGTCGTCATGAAGGCTTTTCATTCGTATGCGCTCATTAAAGGCGTCCTCTTACGTGTTCGCTAATTAAGTCCAGGATTTCTTACCTAAAATTCGTTTGAGCTTTTCCCTAATTAACTCCTTGTGCCAGCATAACTAACTACAACTTTACACTGGACGAATATTTACCACCTGTTTTAATGTTATCAAACCGAGAGAATTTAATTAAGAAATAGTAGATGAATGTCATATGTTATTATGTTATATTTAATTGCCGTCTCCCGCGTGAGCGAGGGAGCGCAAGGAAACAGACGAAACAATGGCCCAACCCACCCACATACACATGCATATACAAAAACGCCCACACACGCACATATACATACCTATGCATTTCAACGTATATATACATATACATACAGACATATACATATATACACATTTTGGAAAGGATCACAATTTTGCGCGTGATCAAGATATTCCTATGAGTCCACGGGGAAAATGAAACACGAAAGTGCACTTGGGAACTTATCGTGTTTCATTATTCCCCGTGGACTCATAGGAATATACACATGTATATACATGTACATATTCATACTTGCTGCTTTCATCCATTTCCGTCGCCACACTGCCACTGCACCCTCCTCCCCACCCCCCAAGACACACACACATATATATATGTATATATATATATATATATATATATATATATATATATATATATATATATATATATATATATATATATGTCGGAGCAATGCGCACTCATTCGTGAAACACTGATATTACTATACTCGCTGGAAATATAATAGACACAGAAGCTCCAAACATGTGACTGTATTTCAAGCCATTTTCAAGGAGACTGAGTTAACAGGAACGAGAGAATATATACAAAACCAGACTTCATGTTTCTCAGGTCAACTGTTGCTTGTTCTCTCAGTTGTAGTCAAGTCAGGTTTTGTATATATTCTCTTGTTCATGTTGTTGGCTCTGTATCCCTGACAATGGTTTGAAATACAGACAAAACCTTGGAACTTTTATGTTTGTTTTTCCAGTGAATCTACTCAGTATATATATATATATATATATATATATATATATATATATATATATATATATATATATATATATATGTGTGTGTGTATTTTTTTTTTTCATACTGATCGCCATCTTCCGCGTTAGCGAGGTAGCGTTAAGAACAGAGGACTGAGCCTTTGAGGGAAATCCTCACTTAGCTGCCTTCTCTGTTTCTTCTTCTGGAGAATAAAATGAGAGGGGAGGATTTCCAGCCCCCCCCGCTCCCTCCTCTTTTAGTCGCTTTCTACGACACGCAGGGAATACGTAGGAAGTATTCTTTCTCCCCTATCCGTAGGGATAATATATATACATATATGGTGCCTTCATTCAATTGGACCCGTTCACTCTCCTCTCTTCCTACTCGTACACATGCCTTTCACCTTTGGTAAAAACTTCTCACTCCTTCTAACACCTTTCCACCCACCTCGCATACTCTTAAGACCTTCCACAGGGCATCTCTATCAACCTTGTCGTATCCTTTCTCCAGATCCATAAATGAAATGCTACATACAAATCCATCCGCTTCCGTAAGTATATTTCTCGCACCCATTCTTTAAAGCAAACACCTGATCATATGTTTACATACAGATGTTACAAAACATACAAAATCTTATCTTTGGGAAAGCGTCTGTTATCATCGTTCATGGAAGATAAGGAGAAGTCTTGCCGTAGACCTTATCACTACAGAGGTATCCAACACATCCCTGATCCTAAGTGGCCTGGAGCCTCGAAGCTGCAGAAGTCCTTTAAGATATATTCTCAAGGATTACAGTCGAAAAAGGAAAGATGTTAACCACGCATCCCTTGCGTGTCATAGAAGGCGACTAAGAGGGGCGGGAGCGAGGAACATGGAAACCCCTCCCCTCCTGTCTTATCGCTTCCTTTCTTCAGTAGGTCCTTCAGAGACTTCATCCTTTCCATATCCACGGTACACCTCATTCCATTGTGTGCTCTTGCTACCTTATATTTTCGTTACTTCTATTCTCATTGCGGCACAGAGCCCCCTACGGTGTGACACAGAGCTCCCTTCAGTGTGACACAGAGCCCCCTACAGTGTGACACAGAGCCCCCTGCAGTATGACACACAGCCCTCTGTAATGGGGTACATAGTTTCCTGTGCAGTATGGTACAGAGCCTCATGCTGTGTGGTTCGAACCCGCCATGCAGAGTAGCATAGCTCCCCCTTCCACTGCGGCACAGAAGCTCATCATGGGCCCAGCGGTCCCACGGCTCTTCATGGCAAGGACAGGGAGAGAGAGAGAGAGAGAGAGAGAGAGAGAGAGAGAGAGAGAGAGAGAGAGAGAGAGAGAGAGAGAGAGAGTGTGTCTCCTCTCCCCCTCCTCCTCCTCACCGGGCTGTGCCTGGACCTGGGAGTCGGGTTGACAAGACGCCAATTAATCAGGTATACACAACGTGTCCAACGCCGTCATCAAAGCTGGCAAGGAGGAGGCCCAGAACAGGTTGACAGTGAGAACAACAGAGCTGCTAATTACCGTCTCTCAGGTGTACCAGAGGGGGAACCCCCCCATCCCAGTTAATTAGTGAGGATCAGGTGCAAGAACAAGGTGAAAAGTTCGAGGCAAGGGAGCCATTATGCATGGGGGAGGGCGGCAGGTGAAGGATATATACGAGGTGGCTGGTTGTGGAACGTGTAATGTTGGTGGTGGTGGGGGTTGCCTGGCGTGATGTCTGTCTCTATGCTCACCTTACTCGCACGGAATCTAGTAGATTACTTCTTAGACTTTAGGTATGTGCGAGAGAGGCATGTGGCGTGCAAAAGGTGGGAGGTGGGCAGATTAGAAAGGGTAGTGAGTGGTAAGATGAAGTAACATTGGGAGTGAAAGAGGAGAAAAGAGAGGTATATGGGAGATACTTACAGAGAAGGAGCGCAAATGATTGGGAGATGTATAAAAGAAAGCGGAAGGAGGTCAAGCAGACGGCGCAGGGGTTGTAGAAAGAAGGTAGATGAGAGTTGGGGTGAGAGAGTATCAGTAAAATTTAGGGAGAATAAAAAGAATGTTTTCGAAGATGATTGTGTAAAAATCATGAGATCAAATAGGAACATCGGTGTAAGGGGCAAAAGGGGAAGTGGTAACAGGTAGTGATGAAGTAAGGAGATGGAGTGGATACTTTGATGGACTGTTAAATGTGTTTGATAATAGAGGGGTAGATGTAGGGTGTTTTGGTCGGGTGGTGTGTGAAGTGAGAGAATCATGGAGGGTGGTTTGGTGAAGAGGAAAGAGGTGGTGAAAGCCTTGCGTAAGATGAAATGAGGCAAGTCGACTGTTGTTGAATTTATTAACAAAAGGGGCTGATTGTGTCGTCCATTAGTTGATATGGATTTTCATTGTATATGTGGATCATGGTGAGGTGACTAATGATTGGCGGAATGCATGTATAGTGCAATTGTATAAAGACAAAGGGGATAAAGGTGAGTGTTCAAACTAGAGAGGTATAAGATATGACTGAGAGGGCATATACAGAACATATGACTGGGGAGGAGCAGTGTGGTTCCAGAAGTGGTAAAGAATGTGTGGATCAGGTATTTGCTTTGAAGAAAGTGTGTGAAAAATATTTAAGGAAACAGATGGATTTGTATGAAGCATTTATGGATCTGGAGAAAGCTTATGATAGGGTTGATAGAGATGCCTTGTGGAACGTCTTCAGAATATTCAGTGTGGAAGGTAAGCAATTAGAAGTAGTGAGAAGTTTTTATCAAGGATGTAAGGCATATGTACAAGTAGGAAGAGAGGGAGGTGAGTATTTCCAAGTGAAGGTTGTTCTGCGGCAGGGGTGTGTGATGTCACCATGGCTGTTTGATTTGTCTATGGATGGGGAAGTGAGGGAGGTAATTGCGACAGTCTTGGAGAGAGGGCGAACATGCTGTCTGTGGAGGATGAGAAGGCCTGGGAAGTGAGTCAGTTGTTGTCCGCTGATGATACAGCACTGGAGGCTGATCCGAGTAAGAAATTGCAGAAGTTGGAGAGTGACTTACGAAGAGTATGTGAAGATGGAAGTTGAGAGTATGTGAATAAAAGCAATGTTATCAGGTTTAGCTGGGGTAAGGGACAGGACAGCTGGTGTGTAAGTTTGAACAAAGAAAACGTGTCTAAGAAACTTTGTTTTGGATACCTAGGAGTCACCATGACAGTGACTGGAACCATGGAAGCAGAAGTGAGGGGGCGATGGTTCTGGGAATGCTACAGAGAGATCATTATATGGAAGGCAAAAATGAAGGTATAAAAGTCCCAACAATATTATGTGGATGCGAGGCATGGGCTGTGTGGATGAAGGTGGATTTGTTGGAAATGAATTTTTAAGGACAATATGTGGTGTCAGGTGGTATGATTGAATAAGTAATGAAAGGGTAAGAGAGATGTGTGGTAATAAAAAGAGTGTGGGTGAGAGAGCAGCAGAGGGTGTGTTGAAATGGTTTGATTATATAGTGAGAATGAGTGAGGAAAGGTTGACAAGGAGGATATATGTGTCAGAAGTGGAAGGAAAAACGAGAACTTAGATAGCAAATTGGAGATGAAAGGGTGAAGTGAAAAAGATACACGAGGGTGAAAGGCGTGCACGGTATAAAGTGAATTTGAACGATGTGGTATACTGGGGTCAACGGCTGTTCATGGACTGAACAAGGGCTTGTGAAACGTCTGGGGTAAACCATGGAAAGATCTGTGAGGCCTGGTTGTGGAGAGGGAGCTGTGGTTACGGTGCATTACACACGACAGCTAGAGAATGGATGTGAGCGAATGCCTACCTTTTTGTTTTCCCTAGTACTACCTCGCTAACGCGGGAAACTGCTCTCAAGTATGATATATATATATATATATATATATATATATATATATATATATATATATATATATATATATATATATATATATATTTATATTATCCTTGGGGATAGGGAAAAAAGAATACTTTCCACGTATTCCCTGCGTGTCGTACAAGGCGACTAAAAGGGGAGGGAAGCGGGAGGGCTGGAAATCCTCCCCTCTCGCTTATAATTTTCCAAAAAAGGGAACGGAGAGGTGGGCCAAGTGAGGATGTACCTTCTAAGGCTCACTCCTCTGTTCTTAACGCTACCTCGCTAACGCGGGATAAGGCGAATATGTATGGAAAAAAAAGAATATATATATATATATATATATATATATATATATATATATATATATATATATATATATATATATATATATATATACATAATCCTAAAAGGCCGACCACCGAGGAAGATATTGAGACGCGCCTGTAGTTGGTCATGTATATGACACATTAAGGTTTGAGGCAGCCGACCCATGTTGAGCAGGCTGGACCCGACAGCCACGCCTTCCATCCTGTTCAAATTAGTCACGACAAGCGCCATTCTTTATGCAAATTAAACTAGTTTTGACAGCGATGCTCCGGTGACTATGCCATTCAACATTAAGGCATTCAGTATTTATTCTTCCGAGTTAACGCTCCGATGATTGTAATGCTACACACTGTAGACAAGGAAGGACATGGAGCCATCGTTGCTGTAGAACAGATGTGATGCTAATATTAACTGAATTCTGTTCTAGTATATAGCTTCTCTCGAGATGACCCTCTGCAGGAGTTGACGTGAGGCCTTCTACAGGAAGGTAATGGCACATGTTCCTTACCTCTTCTCTCGAAATGACCCTCTGCAGGAGTTGACGTGAGGCCTTCTACAGGAAGGTAATGGCACATGTTCCTTACCTCTTCTCTCGAAATGACCCTCTGCGGGAGTGAGGCCTTCTACAGGAAGGTAATGGCACATGTTCCTTACCTCTTCTCTCGAAATGACCCTCTGCAGGAAGAGGAGTGAAGCCTTCTACAGGAAAGTAATGGCACATGTTCCTTACCGCTCAGCCCCACCCGCGCCTCTGTCACACGCCCTCCGCGTCAGTTGGTTGGAGACAGCAGCCGCCCAGGGAGGCACTACCCTCCTGACTTGAAGAGTGTTGAAGTGATGCCAGGAACCAGGAATACTGGTAGTGTGTCTCAATATACTACGGTGTGTGGAGCTGGTCTGATCATCTCTCTACGTACACTATTTTCCCATCGTTCATGTGTTTTTTTTGTGCTTTTTCTTTTCATTCCCTCTTCAGGTCACGCCCCCTTCCTCTTGCCCAACATTTTCTCGCTGAGATCAGCGAAATTCAAAGTGATGAAGGGAGGGAGGGAAGGGAAGGGAAAGGTAGAAGAAGGGGGACGAGAGTGGAAATTTTTCACGTCTCATCTTCACACATCTTTCTGTACACTCTTTATTCTCTCTTTTCTTAACGCTCTATACTCTCTCTCTCTCTCTCTCTCTCTCTCTCTCTCTCTCTCTCTCTCTCTCTCTCTCTCTCTCTCTCTCTCTCTCTTTTGCCTCTTGTTTTTTTTCTGTTGTCCTTTTGAACGCGGGACCTGGAAGGCAATGAGTGGAGAGTTCCCCATTTTTTCTCTCTCTCTGTATCTTGAGTTCTGTATACGTCCCACTGAATGCCTTGCCTCGAGTCTGTGCAACTCGTCACCAAACTGTTCAGTACCATCACCAAAAGTCTGACGTCACGTCGTTATGCTGTGGTTGAAGTCAGTATGATCTGACTTCCTCAGTCGCCAAAATCTGACATCAGTTATCCAGTTTCATTATCGACGGTAAAGCTGTTTAAGTCGATAACTCGGCTATGAAGTCAATCACCACATCTGTCCGTACGTGTATCACAAGACCGTGACGTCATGTAACAAGACTGTGACGTCATTTAACAAGCTGTGACGTCAACCACCAGATGACTACGTCAGCCAGTTGACTATAATGGTAAAATTACTCTGAATGGTTTGTTGCTGAATCATTATGCTGGTGTCCTTTTATTTACTGTTTCTCTATCTATCTATGAATCAGTCGCCCTATCCATTTGATTATCTATTCAATGTCGTCGTTTGCACACACACATTATATATATATATATATATATATATATATATATATATATATATATATATATATATATATATATATATTTCCACTGTCCACATAATCCCTTTACGTAATATATGTAAATCTGGCTAGCTAGTCAAATCGTCTATATAGAAATTACTGAAAACGTATTTCCAATTCGATTAACAATAAAATGTCATGATATTCAGTCACTATATATTTCATAACAGATGAGTTTTAAATGAGATTTTCTGATATTTTATCCGTGAATAGAATTCCTGTTCTGATTATTAATGCGGTGCTTTGAATCAAGGATCCGAAACGTTTTCAAGGAATCACTGAATACCATCAGGAACATATGTTATATCCGGTGATTCGAATGAGGTTCCGAAACGTTTCAAGAAGTTATAGTAGCTATCAATGACCCAGACCGTAATATGGAATCACTATGCATCAAGGATACCTTTTTATACCTGATGCCTTGATTCAAGTATCCACAAAAAATCAAGGAATTATTACATAGCTTCGAGTAAACGATTCGAAACGTTTCAAAAGATTATTACATAGCAATAGAATCCTGTGTCGTAACCGGTACTTCGAATCAAGAATCTGAAGCATTTGAAAATCATTATATGGCAATACAGACTTGTGTCATAGCCAGTGTTTCGAATTAAGGATCCGAAACGCTTCAAAGAGTCAAACATAAGAATAAAAAATTACTTAATAATCTTGAAAATGTCTTTTTTTATCATTTTGGTCAGGATGAATGGCTCTTATTGTTGATTTTACGGTGAATAGTAAGTAATGTTGAGCAAGTAAAAAGCATTAAAATATTATACTCGAATCATCAAAACCGATTCAGTCACGGTTTGATTAGGTCCTTGTAGTTATTTCTTGGGGTACACCAGCTAGACCAGTAGTCCAAATATTTGTGGTGTCATTGGAGACCAGATATTTATTCATTTTTATAGTAATAAAGCAAAAATAAGCATTAGATTACGAAAGAGAAAATAAAGCTGATTGACTCACTTTTACTCATTAGGTAACACGCAGACACCCACATAGCACGAGATCGGGGGAAAAAGACACCCAGACTGGACGATATTCGGGATACAGACACTCAGACTGGACGATATTCGGGAGACAGACACCCAGATTGGACGCTATTCGGAAGACAGACAACCAGACTGGACGATATTCGGGCGACAGACACCCAGATTGGACGATATTCGGGAGACAGACAACCAGACTGGACGATATTCGGGAGACAGACAACCAGACTGGACGATATTCGGTAAACAGACAACCAGACTGGACGATATTCGGGAGACAGATACCCAGATTGGACGATATTCGGTAAACAGACAACCAGACTGGACGATATTCGGGAGACAGATACCCAGATTGGACGATAGTCGGGAGACAGACAACCAGACTGGACGATACTTGGAAGACAGGCAAACAGACTGGACGATACCTGTCGTCCAGACAATCAGAGCAGACGATGCTGTGGAATTCATAACTAGACAGAGCAATCGTCGTAATGGATACAGAACTGTCAAGAAACCATGGAGTGAAACCACAGACACAACAGGAACAGACGTGGCCCCACCCAGACCCAGCTGAAACCTCTTAGAGAAAAAAAAGAAAAGTTCGGTTCTTCAGTGCAATGAGGAGGAGCATCTGATTAAATGCTTTTATAAAAGGGTTCCTTCCCATAAAATGGCGACGGACCCACCTCAAAACCTCTTCTGGGAAGGTTATCCACCTCTGAAACAGGATCGAACCCACATTAAACGAAGCCAATTTATTTTCTTAATGTGTCAGCTGAGATGGCACGACCGGCTGTATGCCCTAATCAAGGCCATCTCATTTACGCTATATATATATATATATATATATATATATATATATATATATATATATATATATATATATATATCAATGTTACAAAGGATCTCAATTTTACGCGTGATCAAGTGTATTCCCATGAGTCCACGGGGGAAAATGAAACACGATAAGTTCCCAAGTGCACTTTCGTGTAATAATCACATCATCAGGGGAGACACAAGAGAGAAATATAACAGTCAGTTGATATACGACGAAGAGACGTAGCTAGGAACGCAAGGTGACACTACTTCAAACCCTCAAAATCGAGTTTACCACAGGAACGCATGTGACTCGCTGTGGCTCGAGACATCCCCTTAATAATGACAATAATGACCCACTTGTGTCCCAGGACCTGAAGGATGATTGTGATCTCACTCACCTGGAGGCTAGGGGAAGGCCCTGAACATCCTCCAGCACATCTAATGCCTTAATATCATCCATGGACACAAGTAATGTGACCTGGATAAACACAAACATAGATAAAGTCAGTCAAACATCCTAGACCCGAAATGACTTCAAGATTCCCAATAGAAAACGGTGAGAATATTCAAGCAGTAAACACGGTCGTCCCCTTAAAGCATACTGAGCCACCATACATAGGCATACATAGGCATAAATGGCACAACCTGGATGATAATGGTGTTATGTCTTAGCCATGTAAACAACATCAGATTGCCCGTAAATCTAGCAAAGTCAATCGCACGATATCGAAAAAAAAAAGGAAAAACGACGAAACGTGGGAAAGTCACAATAGTCATTCAAATTCAGAATTGGCTTAGACCTTCAACATACAGCAGTGATTCCGTCACACAGTATGATAATGATATGTTCATTGACTACAGACATCTGGTGTCAAAGGGCACTTCATGATATATCACCACCTCCTTTTCCACACAAGCAACTTACCTCCAAATCACGTTTGGACCATGCACGCCCCCGTGGTCACACAGTCACCTGGAGGAGTCGACTTCTCATGGAACGTGCGAGGGGTGTCCTCAGCTATTGACCGTAGCTAGGCAGGTGAAGCAGTCATTCTGAGGTCTGGCATGGCTCACGTCTGTGATGCGTTGTTACCTTCTGCGTGTCACTGTAGCCAAGACTTTCACCAGATCTAGCGACGGAGGAGGAGGAGGAGGAGGTGGTCTTTCTTCTTCCCCCTCGAAGCTTGGAGAGTGTTGGAGTACAAACCAGCTATCAGTAATGGTGTAAGCTTTATCCCGACACCCACGCTGGCCCGGCCACCTCTACAGGGAAGGAACCTTGTTGCACAACGCACGTTCTGGCTTCACAACACCATGCGATACTCACACAGGGTGAGGAGGCTACAAGTCCAGAACTGACGAGGTCCCATACTCGCCTAGTAGACGTTGTCCCCTGAAAACAGTGCGCTGGGTGTCCTTGACTAATTCACTTGATGAGTCTCATCTTCAATCTTGCGCCCTCAGCTCATTTTCTTTGTGTGACCAACAGTGGCTTTCTCACTGCCATTCTGTAGTTGGACTCCCTCATGTTAACAGCCCACTTGGTTCTCTAGGTAGGCCTACCATAATCCCAGAAGCCAAGTGATGTGTTCACAAGGCACTTTATACACACACACACACACACACACACACACACACACACACACACACACACACAACTTACAACTGAATACATTCATGTGTTGCAGGAGGGAGTGGAGGGTGGGGAGAAAACCTATGCTTTACATTTCTCTTCTTCGACTGTGGATAAAGGCTACTGCTTTTCTCTCTTCTTTTTTTTTTCTTTTTCTTTAGTAGCGTTAAGGTCAGACCACTTCGCTTGGACGCTGGGTCTGTGTGGTCTTATGTGTCGATGCAACTCTGTGTAACTCAAATACTTTTATACTTTCTTTAAAAGTTCTGCCGCCAACGAACTGGAAACAAACCCAAAGTGAATAACTTTATGTAAAGTTTTTTTCACGAATGAACAGGAAAGAACCTATTTTAGATACGTTTAAAAAGGCACGAGACCCGTCACCCAGAGTGCACGAGGCCCCGTTGGCCGACCTCAGTGGTGATAATGATCGCTGGGAGTTGATAATGAAGCCGATGTGATGAGTGACTTAGCTAATTACGTGTCGTAGTTATGTCATCAACTTACGTTGGCCGAGAACAGCAGCTCCCTCCACCCCTCCTCCAACCCCCCCCTCCCTCCTCTTAATTACTTCAATTATACTTCCGCGAATTCAACCTGGCGGGGTGAGGGGTGTAAGGGAGGGAGGGAGTGTAAGGGAGGGGAAGTGTGGGAAAGGGAGGGAGGAGGGAGGAGTGGTTGAGGGTGGTGGTTTGAAGAAGGGTGTGTGTTTATCCATTCTGACGACGCGAGAGACTCTAGACTTTAAAGGCATGGGTCGGTAAGGCGAGTCATGTGTGTTTCCACTATGTTGCCTCCCTCCCCCCACGTCATGATGATGAAATATCAGTTAGCCCGTTTTTCCTATTACTTTATCATTACACCATGATCTTTATGACTATTATTCTTCTACGTAGCAGGGTTCTCAAGGCGTCGATAGTTTCCTCTTTTCTTTTAACATGTTGTGTACAGGATTGATCTCTCGCATTGTACGAGAAACTTCTAAATTAGTTTTCATTATGTGGAGAGAAAATGTTTTTCTTTTCTTTTTCATTTTTTTTTTTTTTGGCAGGGAAACGAAGGGACAAGTCGAGTTTAATACTCGTGAAGAAGTTTAGTTTAGGTCAGGTTAGGTTAGGTTAGGTTAGGTTAGGTTAGGTTAGGTTAGGTTCTTGTTTTTTTCTTGCTTCGAAGTACTACCTCTGGACACACGTGTGTGTGTGTGTGTGTGTGTGTGTGTGTGTCGGCAGACGTTTTTTTTTTATGTCAGCAGGGTATACCTTTTATATCGGCAGGTCGTGCCTTTGATATCGGGAGGTCGTGCCTTTTTGTATCGGCAGGTCGTGCCTTTGATATCGGCAGGTCGTGCCTTTGATATCGGCAGGTCGTGCCTTTTTGTATCGGCAGGTCGTGTCTTTGATATCGGGAGGTCGTGCCTTTGTATATCGGCAGGTCGTGCCTTTGATATCGGCAGGTCGTGCCTTTGTATATCGGCAGGTCGTGCCTTTGATATCGGCAGGTCGTGCCTTTGATATCGGCAGGTCGTGCCTTTGATATCGGCAGGTCGTGCCTTTGATATCGGCAGGTCGTGCCTTTGATATCGGCAGGTCGTGCCTTTGATGTCGGCAGGTCGTGCCTTTGATGTCGGCAGGTCGTGCCTTTGGTATCAGCAGGTCGTGCCTTTTTATATCGGCAGGTCGTGTCTTTGATATCGGCAGGTCGTGCCTTTTTATATCGGCAGGTCGTGCCTTTGATATCGGCAGGTCGTGCCTTTGATATCGGCAGGTCGTGCCTTTTTATATTGGCAGGCCGTGCCTTTGATATCGGCAGGTCGTGTCTTTGATATCGGCAGGTCGTGCCTTTTTATATCGGCAGGTCGTGCCTTTGATATCGGCAGGTCGTGCCTTTTTATATTGGCAGGTCGTGCCTTTTTATATCGGCAGGTCGTGCCTTTTTATATCGGCAGGTCATGCCTTTTTATATCGGCAGGTCGTGTCTTTGATATCGGCAGGTCGTGCCTTTTTATATCGGCAGGTCGTGCCTTTGATGTCGGCAGGTCGTGCCTTTGATATCGGCAGGTCGTGCCTTTTTATATTGGCAGGCCGTGCCTTTGATATCGGCAGGTCGTGTCTTTGATATCGGCAGGTCGTGCCTTTTTATATCGGCAGGTCGTGCCTTTGATATCGGCAGGTCGTGCCTTTTTATATTGCCAGGTCGTGCCTTTTTATATCGGCAGGTCGTGCCTTTTTATATCGGCAGGTCATGCCTTTTTATATCGGCAGGTCGTGTCTTTGATATCGGCAGGTCGTGCCTTTTTATATCGGCAGGTCGTGCCTTTGATATCGGCAGGTCGTGCCTTTGATATCGGCAGGTCGTGCCTTTTTATATCGGTAGGTCGTGTCTTTGATATCGGCAGGTCGTGCCTTTTTATATCGGCAGGTCGTGCCTTTTTATATCGGCAGGTCATGCCTTTTGATATCGGCAGGTCACGCCTTTTTATATCGGCAGGTCGTGCCTTTGATATCGGCTGAGCCACTGATAGAAATGGAGAAATAAACAGATGGGCTCCTGACTGAGGGAGGGAGAGAGAGCTGTATACACCGGAGGGGGTATGTGCTTGTGAGAGAGAGAGAGAGAGAGAGAGAGAGAGAGAGAGAGGGAAGCCAGACAACACAATCTTATGAAGGGGTCATCTCAAGTCTTCTTATCTCCACAAACTGTGTCGACTCTATGATAAGTGTATCACATCCTCATTGAAAAACCTTCGTTAGAGATAAGAGGAAGACTCAATCCTTTATCTCTCTGATGCATTGCTTCTGTCTGCTTCTGGGAATGTATATAGATGTCTCTGTAGACACTGACTTACCCTGTGGAAGTAGATTGTAGTGAAGGAAATACGTGTTTGGAGCAAGTAGAAGAGGTAATCTGAGCAGATGGCTAAGATGGTAATTCTTCAGCTTTGTAACTGTGTGAAGTGAGAGATATGGTAGTGTATGATGTCTCATTCACACGGCTTAGGAATGATGCTGTGAGGGTTTGAATATGAGCACGACTGCCCGACCCTTGAGCACGGCTGCACGACCCTTGAGCACGACGGTACGACCCCTTGAGCGTGACGGCACGACCCTTGAGCACGACGGTACGACCCCTTGAGCGCGACGGCACGACCCTTGAGCACGACGGCACGACCCCTTGAGCACGACTGCCCGACCCTTGAGCACGACTGCACGACCTCCGAGCATGAATGTACGACCCTTGAACACGAAAATACAACCCTTGAGCACGACGGTTCGACTCTTGGGTATGATAGCTTGGCCTTTGACCTGACTGTCAAGAGTCAGTTCCAAGGACCAGGATGGTTTACTCTCTGACGAGAAAGACCTGGTAGTAAATGAAAGAACGACCTCTCAACTTGGTAGTTAGGGTCGTGGAACTCTTAAACCTGTTGAACGACACACACACACACACACACGCACACACACACACACACTACGACCTTCTCCATGCCTGGGCAAGGGTTAGGTCGCGTCCTCAGAGACCAGGAGACCTCTGACCTGGCGTCCTCCGTCAGGATGGATTGCAATCACATAAATCCTCTCCATCCTAAGAATCCTTTCAAGGAATCTTGGATCTATTAGCTCTGCCCCATTACTCTTGGCCAGGGGGAGGTACAATCTTCCTCGGTGCGTTTGATACGTGCCAGCATCATGACACACCTCGATGTTTCATCAGGGTTTCGGACCACGGCTTCCTCGCCTGCAGTCTGTTTCTGGCATCCTATGGGCAGGTCTACACGAAAGAGGGTGGTATGTCCTCAGGCCTCTCTGAGTTCTTTGAGAGCTGTATGACTCCGTCTGCGTCCTCCTGCACCGCCGTCAGTAGGTGGGGCGTGGTGTTGAGCTGTGGGTGTGTTTGTTGGGCTCTGATGAGGTCTGTCATCAACCATTCGGGTCACGCTAGACTCAGCAGCACGATGACCAACCAACCAGTCTATGTAGGGGACCCATGGCTTCATTACCGGAACAAGGGAAGACAATACTATCTATGAAAGTGATTAACCCCTTCAGCACGACCACATATCCCCTGAGCACGACCATGTAACCCTTGAGCACGACCATGTAACCCTTGAGCATGACCATGTAACCCTTGATCACGACCATATAAACCTTGAGCACTACCAGATAACCTTTGAGCACGACCATGTAACCCTTGAGCACGACCATATAACCCTTGAGCACGACCATGTAACCCTTGAGCACTACCATATAACCCTTGAAAACGACCATATAACCCTTTAGCACAGCGGTACGACCCTTGAGCACGACGTTACCACCCTTGAGCAATGACATACGACCCTTAAGTAAGACGGTACGACTCTTGAGCACAACGATGTAAGTGAGTGTGTGCATGACACCCGAAACGTTACTGTAAGTGAGTGTGTGCATGACAACGCTAACATTAGGCCCAAACCTCCGTGGCATTATCCACTCGTACATTAAGCCATCAGGAACACTTACTTCCATTTTGTTCCACTGTTCCCCACTTGTGTGGGAGTATGGCGTGAGAAATGAAGTTACTGGGTTATGAAACACTTGTTTGAGGATTCCTTGTGTGTGTGTGTGTGTGTGTGTGTGTGTGTGTGTGTGGTGCTGGATCACCTGTTTCTTCAAACGGGCAGGGAATATGACCAAGTGGTGACCCCCCCCCCACCCCCACGACCCCCCCCCCCCCCCCCTTTCTTAACCTCTTTTCTGTCACCAAAATTTCTTGATATTTTTTTCCTTCGATGTTCTGCACATTCACTGTTTCTTCACTTGTTCTATTTTGATCAGCTGTTCTTTTACTGTAGATAGATTTCCTGTCTTTGATGTGTTCCTCCTTGCCTAAATAACTGTTCAACATGAACACTGTTGAATGGATTTAAGGAACAGAAGAGATGTGATGGTGTGCCTCCTCTTCGTTCTCTCTGAACACTTGGGTAACTCTGTGGTTGCTGTAGTATAGCCCTCCTCTGTAACCTGTTACCTCCCTGTAGTATATAGCCCTCCTCTGTAACCTGTTACCTCCTGTAGTATAGCCTTCCTCTGTAACCTGTTACCTTCCTGTAGTACATAGCCCTCCTCTGTAGCCTGTTACCTCCCTTTATCATAGCCCCTTTTTGTAATAAGTTATCTCCCTGTGCATAGCCCCCTTCTGTATCATGTTATCTCCCTGTTCCATGGCCCTCTTCCGTAATCTGCTATCTCTTTGGTGTAAGGCCCCCCCTGACCCACCCCCCTACTGTAAACTGTTATCTCCTTGTTATCTCCTTTTCTACCCCCTCAAACCCCCTCCCACTCTACAAGGCCTCCAGCCTCGCCACCTTCTTCAACTTGACCCCCACCTCTTTTAATGACCTTTTCCTCTTTATTCTAGCTCCACCTCTTCGATATTCCTCCCCTCTTCTTCAAGCCTCCCTCTTTAACCCCGCTGTCCTACCCTCCTTCCCCCAGCTACATGGCCTGGTTCATGCCTGGGGCGAATCAATTTTACGGTTAATTCATCTGTTGGTCGCCCAGTCATACGTGTGGAGGAGGTGTCTTGGTTTCCTTCTTTTTTTTCACCCACGAGAGTTCCCCTAAATCATATATATATATATATATATATATATATATATATATATATATATATATATATTATATATCGCGTTTGCGAGGTAGCGCAAGGAAACAGACGAAAGAAATATATATATATGCGATGTTTGGTGACAAGCGGAGGTGTGTGTTTTGATTTATTAGTCTGTATCTTCAATCTTTTCCTTTGACGTACCTATTCTCTCTCTCTCTCTCTCTCTCTCTCTCTCTCTCTCTCTCTCTCTCTCTCTCTCTCTCTCTCTCTCTCTCTCCCCTTAAACATCACCTTATAACATCCATTCTACCCTCTTTACATCATCTCGGGGCCAGTTGTTAACACAGAAAGTTCAAACAGTGCTACAGCGGGGAAAAATGTGATTGCAGGAGAGGGTCCTTGGCTGTTGAAAAACCTCTTTGATTATACCCATGTGTGTGTGTGTGTGTGTGTGTGTGTGTGTGTGTGTACAGAAGGGTGAGGAACTATCCTATAATGAGTAATGTGTGAGGTGGAATGAGAATAGAAAGATGAGTCTGATATGTGAGTAATTAGTTATCTATCTGTACTGTACGTGGAGGGAGAGTCTTACACTCGTGAGGCCCCATCTCTCAAACAACGATTTATCTTTGGGTTTCGAAATCCTGGTTCTTCCCCATGGCTGTACGATGGACCCCTCCACCACACCCTTCCTCCTCCATACACTGATCCCATGTTATTTTTACTGTGAGGTACACTCCCCTGCACGTCCCCTGGGGAGGGGGGCGTTCCTCCTGTGGGGACCTAACGTTAACTGGGTGGTGGCCTTTGGGCGGGAGAGGAGCACACAAAAAAGCACTGACGAAGGAACTGACGAAGGAACTGACGAAGACGAGAACTCAGCACGATGTCCATCTTACTCTATAAACATACGTTCTCCTTGTCCTCGTCCACATACTCACACCTTACGAACATTATTTCCTGTTGTCTTGTTATCTAATCAGAACACAAGCTAACCGCCGCTCATCTAACGTCGTGAATTGTACGACATCGAATGAACGAATGACGTCTATACGCAGACAACGCCAGCCAAACGATGGCGAAGACTTGACGATGGTATGACACAAGCCCTGACGAAACTACCGAATTGGATGGACTCCAGTGGCTGGACTCCAGTGGCTGGTCTACAGCAGCTGGACTCCAGTGGCTGGAATCCAGTGGCTGGACTCCAGTAGCTGGACTTCAATAGCTGGACTCCACTGGCTGGACTCAACTGGATGGACTCCAGTGGCTGGACTCCAGTAACTGGACTCCACTGGCTGGACTCCACTGGCTAGATTCCACTGGCTGGACTTCAGTGGCTAACTCCACTGGCTAGACTCCAGTGGCTGGACTCCACTGGCTGGACTTTATTGGCTCGACTCCACTGGCTGGACTCCATTGGCTGGATTCCACTGGCTGGACTTCAGTGGCTAACTCCAGTGGCTGGACTCCAGTGGCTGGACTCCACTGGCTGCACTTTATTGGCTGGACTCCACTGGTTGGACTCCACTGGATCTTAGATTCTCGTTAGTGGAAGAAGTCCGTAAGCCAAGGTCTTGATGTGAGAAGTTGTGTTTACAAAGAAAATGCGATTTTTTCCTTTTTTCACATAATGGAAAAGTTGAAGTTGTTGGCTTGAGTCGTGGGCGTATGTTGTGGGCGTGTGTTGTGCGCTGGGTCGTGGACGTATTCTATGGGCGTGTGTTGTTGGCTGGGTCGTAGGCATATGTTAAGGGTTGAGTTATGAGCGTGAGTTGTGAGCCGCTTTGTGAGCGTGTGTTGAAGGATGAGTTTTGGCGTGTGTTGAAGGATGAGTTGTGGGCATGTGTTGTGGTCTGAGTTTTGTGTATGTACTGAGGACAAAAGTTGTACCGTACTAATGTGGGCATAGATTGTAATGGGACGTCAGCTCTACGTGGTATGTTGTGAGTGTGGAGAGAGAGGATATGAATTACAAGCGTGTGGTATACTTGTGTGGCTATATATCATATAGTTGTACATTAATGATACGCGAGACATTTTCACCGTTTTCATTTCTCGTATGGACAATCGCATGTTTACCAAATGGCGTCCTAGCTACGTCTCTTCGTTATATATCAACTGTCTGTTATATTTCTCTCTTGTGTCTCCCCGGATGATGTGATTATTACACGACAGTGCACTTGGGAACTTATGGTGTTTCAATTTCCACGTACACTCTTAGGAATATATATATATATATATATATATATATATATATATATATATATATATATATATATATATATATATATATATATATATATTTGTAGGTGTGTTATGGTCGTGTATTGTTTTCGTCATGGACGGGAATGGTGTATGAATATGTATTGTTCAGAAGTATTGCCGCTGTGGATTGAGAGTGAACGAGGGAACAAGAGTGAACCACAAAAGTAACAGAAATAGAGTGATCGTAGGGATGTTTTAGCATTTTGTTTACCCATGAGGTACGACGGTACGACCCTTGAGGCACGACGGTACGACTATTGGATACGAAGGTATGACCCTTGAACCACGACGGTACGACTCTTGAGGCACGACGGTACGACTCTTGAGGTACGACGGTACGACCCATGAGACATAACAGTACGACCTTTGATCACGACGGTACGACCGTTGATCACGACGGTACGACCCATGAGACAATACGGTACGACATATAAGACACGACAGTACGACCCATGAGCACGACACACGACTCTTGAGGCACGACGGTACGACCCTTGAAACACAACGGTATAAGTGTTGAACTGGACGACCCTCTGGTATGAAGAATAGCCTGACCTTTTTTTTTTTTCTAGCCTGACCTTTAGAGTCAGGTCAGAGGTCAGGTCATCGCAGGCCAAAAGGACCCGAACAGTTGAAAGATTCATCCTCGTGGTTGGCCACCTGCAGGCTCCTCCTTCAGGCTCCTCCTTCAGGCTCCTCCTTCAGGCTCCTCCTTCAGGCTCCTCCTTCAGGCTCCACCTTCAGGCTCCTCCTTCAGGCTCTTCCTTCAGGCTCCACCTTCAGGCTCCTCCTTCAGGCTCCACCTTCAGGCTCCTCCTTCAGGCTCCTCCTTCAGGCTCCTCCTTCAGGCTCTTCCTTCAGGCTCCACCTTCAGGCTCCTCCTTCAGGCTCCACCTTCAGGCTCCTCCTTCAGGCTCCTCCTTCAGGCTCCTCCTTCAGGCTCCTCCTTCAGGCTCCACCTTCAGGCTCTTCCTTCAGGCTCCTCCTTCAGGCTCCTCCTTCAGGCTCCTCCTTCAGGCTCCTCCTTCAGGCGTAGAAAAGAAACGCAGAACGAACGCTCAGCTCGCCTGGAGTTTGACGCCAGATTACGCTTGAAGTAAACGTCATGAAGTAGACGTCATGAGGTAGACGTCATGAGGTAGACGCCATCAAGTAGACGTCATCAGGTAGACGTCATGAAGTAGATGTCATCTAGTAGACGCTATCAGATAGACGTCATGAAGTAGACGTCATCAGGTAGACGTCATGAAGTAGATGTCATCAAGTAGACGCTATCAGATAGACGTCATGAAGTAGACGTCATCAGGTAGACGTCATGAAGTAGACGCTATCAAGTAGACGTCATCAGGTAAACGGCTTGAAGTAGACGTCATCAGGAAGACGCCATCAAGTAGACGTCATCAAGTAGACCTCATCATGTAGACGTCATCAAGTACACGTCATCAAGTACACGTCATCAAGTACACGTCATCAAGTACACGTCATGAACTGTATTTCCCATAGGACATTAGGAGTGGCTTTCCTTAACCCATCATAGTCATCGGAGGCTGACCCGTCGCTCTCCTCGAGCGTGTGGCACATTAAGTTGTTCGGGGACGCATCTGCTACTGTTTGTGTGTGTGTGTGTGTGTGTGTTTGTGTGTGTGTGTGTGTGTGTGTGTGTGTGGGTGTGTGTGTGTGTGTGTGTGTGTGTGTGTATAGTAACTACGGCCCTTGTGGCACGGGAGGCAATCGATGTTTGCAATATTCCTCCCTTACCATTATCTGTCCCTGCCTCGTTTTCTATAGTCTTTTTTTTTGGGGGGGAGGGGTTATTTATTTTGCATTATTGTATTTACTTCCGAACCCACCCACCAACCTCTCTCTCTCTCTCTCTCTCTCTCTCTCTCTCTCTCTCTCTCTCTCTCTCTCTCTCTCTCTCTCTTTTAAGCCAGTTACAATCTTCGTATCATCATTTATATCATTTTCTTTTTTTATCATCGTCTCTCTCTCTCTCTCTCTCTCTCTCTCTCTCTCTCTCTCTCTCTCTCTCTCTCTCTCTCTCTCTCTCTCTCTCTCTCTTTTAAGCCAGTTACAATCTTCGTATCATCATTTATATCATTTTCTTTTTTTTATCATCCTCTCTCTCTCTCTCTCTCTCTCTCTCTCTCTCTCTCTCTCTCTCTCTCTCTCTCTCTCTCTCTCTCTCTCTCTCTCTCTTTTAAGCCAGTTACAATCTTCGTATCATCATTTATATCATTTTCTTTTTTTTATCATCCTCTCTCTCTCTCTCTCTCTCTCTCTCTCTCTCTCTCTCTCTCTCTCTCTCTCTCTCTCTCTCTCTTTTGCACTGCGCACTTTCACACCTCCACTCACCAGACACACGTCTCTATAAAGAAGAGTTAAAAATGCAAAGTTTTGTGTGAATGTCGTAATTCGCCCCCCAGTGTTCCGGTTAACTTATACCTAACATTCATTTCTTGTGAAATTCCATTAAAAGAACGCTTTTTCGCCTCTTTCTTTGTCTTTTTAGTTCGACCATTTGGGAATCCATTTGAATCCGTGACGGAGAATGAATCGTTCTTTTAGCAAACTGTGCGCAGCAGCGGCGGGCGTGGGAGAGGGAGGGAGGGAGGCGTGGGGGGAGGGAGGGAGGGAGGCGTGGGGGAGGGAGGGAGTGGAAAGGAGGAGGAGAAGAGCCCGCGCAAATGGCTTCCGTCACACTCTGTCAGGAAGTGTGACGGCCGACGTTGTTTTGGTCATAGACGGGACGAGAAACTCGTGCACGGATGCCACAGTGAAGGTATAACGCAGCGGGGAGGAGGAAGTGAGCAAGGGTTGCCAGACGCGCTTTTCCGTTGAATGGAACTAACTGGTCAAATGAGACGAGATGGTTGGACGGACGGAGTTGAGGAGAGATGGGAGGTGAACTCTGTTTGGTTACGTGGGTTGAAATGGATGAGATGAGATTGAGGAACTTTAACGTATGATGAGGAAGATGACGCGAGATAAAAAAAAAAATGGAATGGAACTAACTGGTCAAATGAGACGAGATGGTTGGACGGACGGAGTTGAGGAGAGATGGGAGGTGAACTCTGGTTACGTGGGTTGAAATGGATGAGACGAGATTGAGGAACTATAACGTATGATGAGGAAGATGACGCGAGATAAAAAAAAAAAAAAAAGAATCATGAGATTGTAATACGAGATTATTTAGGATCAGAGAGAGATTATAACATGCTAAAATGAGGATGAAATGAGATCAAGAACATGATAAGAATTCCAAACGCTAGATATAGAAGATGATAAGAGAGATAAGGGAGTGTATCGCGAGAGGATGAAGATTACACAAGATGAGAAAGAGAAAAGACGAGATGAACAACGTGAAGAGAGAGAGAAAAAAGATGAGACAGATGAGATGCAAGGAAAGTAATGATAAGAGTTAGGTATGTGAATACAAGATGAGTCGCATGGGATACAGTGAACGTAAAGCTAAAAGATATTTGTATGTGACATGTAATGAGGCACAGAGCAAGGGGGAGAGAGAGAGAGAGAGAGAGAGAGAGAGAGAGAGAGAGAGAGAGAGAGAGAGAGAGAGAGAGAGAGAAGTACAACGTCCCATGTGTATCTGAACCATTGTAAAAAAAAAGAAAAGAAATATCGAGAGAAGGGAATGTATGCAAAGTTAAGGAACCAGTGCAACAATGGTTGTTGACTGAGGGAAGCAAGACTGTGTGATGATAGATGAGTGTGACGACCAGTCTGGTCTTCGAACCTTCTCTGGTCATCCGAAGATGTCGGTTAGTTGGTGACGGGAAGTGTGTAAGTAAATATGACTGGTAGCGAGTTTTTTTTTTTCTCATTTTCGTAATATTTTTTTATATATTCCTTTTTAATAGGCGTTTGGAGGAGGTTGTTAACGCAATCGACTATGATTGGCAGAGAGCTAGATGGTTCGTGAGTGTGCCTTGTTTGAACAAAGGAATACGTCAGGTGTTGAGAGAGGCTTGGCGACTCTGACAACATCAAGGGAGTAAAACGAAGGGTTCAGTTTACGGGACCAGTGTGGGGTTCATGTGAGAGTGGTGAGAGGTTCTCTGGTGAGGTGTGGTGAGGAGCAGCTACCAGCTCTTTGAGAAGGCCAGGGAGATGGGAAGGTGGGTGGGGTGGGGGGGGGGGGGTGTAGACGTGGCCCCAGGGTTGTGTCTGAGGTGGTGCAGTTGAAGGGTCTCTGGTGAGGTGAGGGAGGACCATGGTAGGTGACCCGGGGATCAGAGAACCAGGAAGGAGGAAAGTGAAGACGGAGGGGACCAGGACCCGCCTCACCACAAGCAATGTCTTACTTTCCTTCTTTCATTTCAATTTTCACTTTTTTTTCATTATTTTCTCAGCTTTTCTTTTTTTATTCTTCTTCTTTTGTCTCTTTTTCTCTTTCATTTGCTGCTTCCCTTTATACTTCCTCCATTCTTCCTTCCTCTTTTTCCCCGCCTTCCTATTTGTTATTCTCCTTTTTCCCCCCTCTCATATTTTCCATATATTTTTTTCTGAACCTTCTTCATCTTTTACCCCTGATGTAATTTTCTTACATTTCTCCTTCTCTATGCTTTTCATTTTCTACACCTGTATTTTGTCTTCACATATCTCCTTGTCTCTATGCGTCTCCCAGAAGTAATCATATTTACGTTTTTCTTCATCAAAATGAAGAAGTCGTTCCCGTCAAAGCTGAAAGCTAAACGAATTTACATTATGCATCAGAAAGCTGGAAACCAATTAGAAATTTGTTCACCAATTTCATCAACAAGTCTCAGACATATTTCCCGAAATTAATATGAATATCTGGTTATGATGCGCAATGTAATTAGAGCCAGATATTCAGAAAGGTAATCGCATAAGGTTTTTTCCTGGAACGTTTACAACGAAATAGCTGAGCTGTACATAGCTTTACAACGATGGTGTTACCGGACCCCGCCTGCAGGTGGTTCACACCGTGAGGGAGAAGTCACCTTCGGCGAGGCTGTATCACTGTTGATGGTTGGTAGGGAGTACAAGTTTTTGGTACAGGACCTTTCTCACTCGGAAGGAGTCCATCATTTCCCTGCTCCTGCGTGGAGTGCAGCCTCTAAGTCGCAATAGCCCCTTAAAAGAGGTCCTAGAATAATGATAATAATAATAATAATAATAATAATAATAATAATAATAATAATAATGATAATAATAATGATAATACTGATAATAATAATAATAATAATAATAATAATAATAATAATAATGATAATAATAATAATAATAATAATAATAATAATAACAATACTGATAATAATGATAATGATAATGATAATAATAATAATAATAATAATAATAATAATAATAATAATGATAATAAAGATAATAGTAACAATAATAATTCACTTTGTTGACATAATCGTATAAGAATTGTGTTCGAATTTTACCAGCTTTTGAAATGATTTGTAAAAAATACACACACACACACACACACAAAGCCGATTGATTCTATGCAAACTGTACCAAGAGTGTAGAGTACTAGATCCACAAACACATCATAATGCACCATCCACCATGACTCAGTGGATCCTGGATAGTTGGTTCCAGATCGCCGTACATCCACAGCCTGGCTGGCTATCTCTCCCAGAGGGTTTTCTCTCTTCTAGGATGAGACATTCCCTTTCTCCTTCCTCTCTCTCTCTCTCTCTCTCTCTCTCTCTCTCTCTCTCTCTCTCTCTCTCTCTCTCTCTCTGCTCCTTCTCCTCATTGTTCACCATCATGCACTGTGTCCTGCCGCTTTGTTCACGTCCCTCGTATGACTGCTTCGCATTTTCCCCTTCCAAACAATTATCCACGCCAGTATCGTGAGGCCTCCCTTCTGAATACATGATCTGCAATATTTTCTTCTGTTTTTTTTGTTTTTTTTGAGTCGTTCGAATGGCCAAGCTTCCTTGTTTATTTGTTCGTTCTGTTCATGCGTGTCATGGTTCACGTGGGAGAACTAAGTGATGATGATGATGATGATGATGACACAGTGGTGATTTTCCAGTGGTTTGCTCGTTCTCCTGTCGAGCCATTCCTCTCCCATAATCATCTATCTCTCTTGTTCCAACCTATTCCACACTTGTATCTTCATTAACCAATGTTTCTATCATTTTATTCCTTTTTTTCACATATTTCTTTCAATTGGTTCATTTTCCTTCTCTTCTCCTCCCCACTTCCTTCTTCCTTCCATGAGTTATTTATTCCCTTTTTCACATATTTCTTTCAATTGGTTTATTTTTTCTTCTCTTCTCCTCGCCACTTCCTTCTTCCTTCCATGAGTTATTCATACCCTTTTTTTACATATTTCTTTCAATTGGTTTATTTTCCTTCTCTTTTCCTCGCCACTTCCTTCTTCCTTCCATGAGTCAGGTCTTGTCTTCATCCATGATATCACTTTCCTCCTTCAGGATATCACTTTCCTCCTTCAGGATATCACTTTCCTCCCCCAGGATATCACTTTCCTCCTCCAGGATATCAATTTCCTCCTTCAGGATATCACTTTCCTCCTCCAGGATATCACTTTCCTCCTCCTTCTCTGTTGTCATTGCTGCTTCATATTCCTCGTCTCCATCTTTCTTAGATCTTGTCCTCGGTTTCCTCTGCCCCTCTCTCCTCTCTCTTCCTGATTTCTAGTTCCCTTTTTCTCTCCATTCCAGGTTTCCAGATCCCTCTTTCTCTCAGTTACAGATTTCCAGCTTCCTCCTTCTCGCTGTTCCAGGTGTCCAGTCCCCTCGCTCTTCCCAGTTCCTGGTTTTCAGTTCTGTCTTTCTCTTTGCTACAAGTTTTCCGTTTCCTCTTTCCACCCGTTGCATTGGTTTTCTATTCCCCTTTTCTCTCCGTTCCAGCTTTCAAAGCTCCTCTTTTTCTTTGTTCCAGGTTCCCAAATCCTCTTTTCTTCCCGTTCCAAGTTTGCAATTTTCTGTTTCTCCCTATTCCACGTTTCCAGATCCTTATTACTCCCATTCCAGGTTTCCAGCGTCCTCTTTTTACCCATTCCATGTTTCCAGATCCTTATTACTCCCATTCCAGGTTTCTAGCGTCCTTTTTTTACCCATTCCAGGTTTCCAGATCCCTATTACTCCCATTCCAGGTTTCTAGCGTCCTTTTTTTACCCATTCCAGGTTTCCAGATCCCTATTACTCCCATTCCAGGTTTCTAGCGTCCTCTTTTTACCCATTCCAGGTTTCCAGAGAGCCCCCTTTCTCCCCGTTCCAGGTCTCCAATTTACAATGCCCATTTCTCTCTGCACATTCAATGTTTCCAGTTCTCTCTCTCTCTCTCTCTCTCTCTCTCTCTCTCTCTCTCTCTCTCTCTCTCTCTCTCTCTCTCTCTCTCTTTCCCCCCTCCACCGTTCCAGGTTTCCAGATCCCTCTGTCTCTTCGTTCCACGTCCCGAGCTCCAGGTCTGACTGGCGGCCGGAGACAGGGTAAAGCTCCCCAGCCCAGCCAACGGCCTCGCTCAGGCGTCCCAGGATTAACACATAGAAATTCAGTTTGATACATGTATGTATATATTTTTAGCTTCTGAACTAAAAGTCCGAACACCAGGAGCGGGGAAGGAAAAAAAAAGTAAATGGCGAGTGGTGTAGATTTAATCTCTCTCTCTCTCTCTCTCTCTCTCTCTCTCTCTAAAGGATGCCCTACCACACCTCTTAAGAGCCGGTACGAGAGAGGTGGCACTGCTTCTGTCTCTCTTGCACTGAAACAGATCTCGCCGGGAACGTAACCTGGAATGCCAAGCTTCCTCCACAACATGAGTAATAGATCAGGGTTACAGGGAGGGTTTTATGATCCTTACGAAGAGAGGGGGTGTGGGGAAAGTTACTCAAGTGATGGATAGCGAGAGGTAGGAGGAGAGACCGTGAACAGAGAGGAGATCGCCACATTCGCCTCTCTCTCTCTCTCTCTCTCTCTCTCTCTCTCTCTCTCTCTCTCTCTCTCTCTCTCTCTCTCTCTCTCTCTCTCGTTTCATTCCACATGGTCCACCGTTCTGTTGTCACGGATCTGGTCATGTCCTGCAGGTCTACAGGTCTGACGATTTTAGTCATTGGTTTTGGTGTATCATTATATCAAGATGTTTGAGACATCATCGCGTTGTGTGAAGATTTCTCAAATGAAACAGTTTTGAAAACTCTAATGAGATACTCGTCCTCGTGAGCAAGAGGAAGTTCCCACAGCTGTTATATGCACCTAGTGCTGTTATGTTAGATGAGTCAGATGAATAGCACGTTAAGGCGTTATATAGACACAGTAAGTAAGTCTTGTGTTGGTTCAGACGAGTGTTGCATCCCTGAGTCATGTTGTTAGATTACGAAGGAATGAGAGTTGCGAAGGACTTTTGCTATCTAAGACCAATTTCCAATCACGATTGCAATTAGAGTAGTTGAAAGTACGTGCAACTGGTGAAGAAGAGTGGACGATGCACTGGGAGTTCTGTTGTGTGATTAGAAGTCAACAGTTGACTGTCAAAGAAACTGAGGCCCGAAAAAAAAAGGTCATGTTCCAGTACCTTTATAAAGAGTAGAGTCAAACTCTGGTTTCCCTGTGTAGGATGAAATAGAACACCCAGGCCAGCAGGAGAAATGGATGATCTATTTACGAATCAGGGAAAAAGAGAAGAGGAGGAGGAGGAAGAACGAAGGTGTTAAGAGCTACACCTGAACCCAGGAATTTACTCAAGAATCCATATGGATGGAAGATGGTGAATTCAGAGGGCTTGGCCACCACGCGCCGCTGAATGAGTCGCTGGGAAACAAGTGAGATTTCTTCTTTTTTTAGTTCGTATTGTATTTCGTACGAGTGAGAGCGGACGCCCGACCATTGAGGAGGTGGATACACTCACCGTAAATGAGCCTCTAAACCTCACGTGTGTCGGATTACGCTACAAGAACGATGGTGGTGGGCCAACGTGTGGGTGGATGCGTTTTGTATACGAGGCTGGAAGTGTGACGCAAGTGCCCTCCTGACGGCTTGGCTGAGTATGGAAAGTGAGTGGAAATGAGACGCTCTAGTTAGTGGAGGAAACCTGGTTCTTCCCGAGGCAGCGTCCACCACCACCACCGCCGCCGCCGCCTCGGGATCCGCTGGATTGTTGCGTTAAGCCCTTGTGAATTTTCATGCATCCGGATTCCCGGCGCAAATGTAAACATTGTATGATGAAGGATTGTCTCTCTCTCTCTCTCTCTCTCTCTCTCTCTCTCTCTCTCTCTCTCTCTCTCTCTCTCTCTCTCTATCTATCTATCTATCTATCTATCTATCTATCTATCTATATATATATATATATATATATATATATATATATATATATATATATATGTGTGTGTGTGTGTGTGTGTGTGTGTGTGTGTGTGTGTCTACACTCAGTCCTAGTCAGGGGTCGTCTTGTTCCTCCTGCCAACCAACACCAGCAGGTGATTATCTCTCATATTGTTACTCCAACAGTTACCTCCCACCTTCTGTGAGAGTGACAGAGTCAGCCAGCAGCAGTGGAGGTGTGTGGCGGGTGTTTCATGTTGTGTGGACACCAGGAGGGTGGGAGACCATCTCCAGTCTCTCTGTGTATGGATGTATAAACATTGAGTGTTTGACGCCTGTTATCAGATTTATATGTTTAGTTTGTATACGTATATAAATTCTCTACATCTGCTCGTTGTTCTTGTATTTAGCTATACTCTGTAAGTGTTAATGTTTATGATGTTAGAGAAGGGAATACTTGATGAATACATCTTAAGTCTTAACAGTTGATTTTCATTGGTTGTCAGAGCACTTTACCGTCTCTCTATCATCGTTAAGAAACTCCCATCAGACGCTGACAGTGTAGTTGGATGGTTGGATGCTTGTCTGGGTTCTGGGTTTATCAAACAGCCAGCCTGGGTCATTAAGGCCCTCAACCGTCAACCTAATTACATTCATCAACCGAAAAATCTATGAACGCCCTCATGGGGCGTTTTAAAGATATTTTTAAAGTTACCTACACTCTCACTAGGCACGTGGCCCATCCATGCAGTTAGGCCTATATAAGACTTAAAGCTAACGGTGAGGCACACACACACACACACACACACACACACACACACACACACACACACACACACACTGACCAGATGGTGAGTGATACACACAAAGACTGTGATGCTCTGTGACCAAAGTTATTGTATTCCGTACCGCTGCCTGCCTCTCTCTCTCTCTCTCTCTCTCTCTCTCTCTCTCTCTCTCTCTCTCTCTCTCTCTCTCTCTCTCTCTCCCCGACACCAGCAGCCGATCTGTACTTAACGTGCGCGCACGCTTTGATGTCGTATATAAATATTAGCGGAGGTATGTTCCTACCCTTATGTATACACAACCCCACTCACCCACACACACACACACACACACACACACACACACACACACACGTGTGCGGACATATTACGTACTGCAAATTCTTACATATGCAAAATTATTATCACTGGCACGACCTGTGATTCGTAAATGACTCATTGATTAATATTAATCTTTGTGAGGACGTCAGGTACGAGCTATAAAGAGATAAATGAGTTATTGATCTTTGATGGATGATCCATTTTGTTCATATCGTGGATATGGGTAGATCATGCAAGGATACTGGAGTTGTATAGCTGACCTCAGTGTCAGAGTTCACCCAGAGCTTGAAGGGGAGGAGGCGTTGGAAAGGTCACCACAGAGAGAGAGACACACACACACACACAAGAGAGCTGGTGTTACACTGGGACTAGCTAATGGTATAACCAAGTGTTGTTCTCAGGGCAACGATATTTTCTGATACCTTGCCGATAACGGCGTGCCCCACCGGCCGATATAATCTCCAATATCCGATATAACCTATAGCCGATATATATATATATATATATATATATATATATATATATATATATATATATATATATATTGTTTATTATACTTAGTTGCTGTCTCTCGCGTTAGCGAGGTAGCGCAAGTAAACAGACGAAAGAATGGCCCAACCACTCATATACACATGTATATACATAAACCCCCATACCCGCACATATATATACATATACATATCAACGTATACATATATATATATATATATATATATATATATATATATATATATATATATATATATACACACAGACAAATACATATATACACACACATATATCTTCATACTTCCTGCCTTCATCCATTCTCGTCGCTACCCCGCCACTCAGAAAATATCCCCCCCCCCCCCCCCTTCTACAGCGAGGTAGCGCCAGGAAAAGACAAAAAAAAAAAAAGTCCACATTCCTTCACACTCAGTCTCTAGCTGCCATGTATAATGCACCGAAACCACAGCTCCCTTTCCACAACCAGGTTCCACACGTCTTTCCATGGTTTACCCCACACGCCAGTTCGCAGGAGTGTGGAGTATTAGACAAAGATCAACACCATTTACGTGAACCCTTGAGTGTGACGGTTGGCCCTTAGTGATGGTGGGATGGCCTTTGTACTTGCCCTTAAGGGTCAGGTCGAGGTTCACGCCATCATGGCCAAGGGTTTGAACGCAATGATCATTTGTCGTGCCGTCGTACCGAAGGGTCGTACCGTTGATGCTCAGGGGGGTCGTACCGGTGTGCTTAAGGGTCGTACCGCCGTGACCAAGGGTTGTACCGTTGATGCTCAAAGGTCGTATCGTCATGCTTAAGGATCGTAAAGTCAGTGCTCAAAGATCGTACCGTTGATGCTCAAGAGTCGTACCGTCGTGTTCAAGGATTGTACCGTTGATGCTCAAGTCGTACCGTCATGCTCAAGGATCGTACCGTCGATGCTCAAGAGTCGTACCATCATGTTCAAGGATTGTACCGTCAATGCTCAAGAATCGTACCGTCAATGCTCAAGAGTCGTACCGTCGTGCTCAAGGAGCGTTCACCTTCCTCACTCAAAAAAAAAAAAAAGAATTGAACCATATAAAAACATTTTCTCTAGTAAAACCCGACCATGAATAGATAATAAAAATCTAATCAAACCAACTTATCAGGTAAGAGCGAGTGAGTTGAATAATGTGGTGACTTTCGCTTGCGGAAAACAGGGTGTTGTTCTAACGGCAAGCAACCACCATCAGCTCCGTCCCTCATGAGGTGTAAAAGTGGAGCCACGGGCGTGATTGAACCATCTAATTGCTTTCATCTGACTGGTGCCTTTAATCACAAGGTCTGCTGGGGTGTGTGGTGACGTATGAGGGCCTGTTAATAATCTGGTCTGATTGGACGAGCGGGCGTTTCCCCCCAACGAGTTACCGGCAGTTTGTAGTTACGGAGGAGATGGATGGTGAGGTATGTTGACTGACGTACAAATGAGATGGATACTGAGGTATGTTGACTGACATACAAATGAGATGGATGCTGAGGTATGTTGACTGACTTACAAATGAGATGGATGCTGAGGTATGTTGACTGACTTAGAAATGAGATGGATGCTGAGGTATGTTGACTGACTTACAAATGAGATGGATGATGAGGTGTGTTGACTGACTCAGAAATTGGACACAGGTGTGAATCATTACTAATTATCATCATCATTATCAATATTATTATTGTCTTTTCTATTATGGTGACGGAGTTTGGTAAAGTGTGTGGAAGAAGAAAGTTAAGAGTAAATGTCAATAAGAGCAAGGTTATTAGGTACAGTAGGGTTGAGGGTCAAGTCAATTGGGAGGTGAGTTTGAATGGTGAGAGGCTGGAGGAAGTGAAGTGTTTTAGATATCTGGGAGTGGATCTGTCAGCGGATGGAACCATGGAAGCGGAAGTGGATCATAGGGTGGGGGAGGGGGCGAAAATTTTGGGAGCCTTGAAAAATGTGTGGAAGTCGAGAACATTATCCCGGAAAGCAAAAATGGGTATGTTTGAAGGAATAGTAGTTCCAACAATGTTGTATGGTTGCGAGGCGTGGGCTATGGATAGAGTTGTGCGCAGGAGGATGGATGTGCTGGAAATGAGATGTTTGAGGACAATGTGTGGTGTGAGGTGGTTTGATCGAGTAAGTAACGTAAGGGTAAGAGAGATGTGTGGAAATAAAAAGAGCGTGGTTGAGAGAGCAGAAGAGGGTGTTTTGAAATGGTTTGGGCACATGGAGAGAATGAGTGAGGAAAGATTGACCAAGAGGATATATGTGTCGGAGGTGGAGGGAACGAGGAGAAGAGGGAGACCAAATTGGAGGTGGAAAGATGGAGTGAAAAAGATTTTGTGTGATCGGGGCCTGAACATGCAGGAGGGTGAAAGGAGGGCAAGGAATAGAGTGAATTGGAGCGATGTGGTATACAGGGGTTGACGTGCTGTCAGTGGATTGAATCAAGGCATGTGAAGCGTCCGGGGTAAACCATGGAAAGCTGTGTAGGTATGTATATTTGCGTGTGTGGACGTGTGTATGTACATGTGTATGGGGGGGGTTGGGCCATTTCTTTCGTCTGTTTCCTTGCGCTACCTCGCAAACGCGGGAGACAGCGACAAAGTATAAAAAAAAAAAAAAAAAAAATTATGATTATACAATCCCAGGGTCCCTCGAATGTGGCTCCTGCCGTTTAGAAGCTGCGCTCCACGCAGGAGCAGGGAAAGGATGGACTCCTTTGGAACGAGAAACCCCTCAGCAAGATCGTGTACTCCTTTCTGTCCATTAACTACACTGCCTCCTCGCTGAAGGTGACTGTTCGTTCACGGTGTAACCAGTTGCGTGCGGAGTCCGGTAACACCTGCGTCATATATATGGTTGTGTCTCGTCCTATACTTTCA